>NC_081357.1:81611585-81713527 GCF_030684315.1 Stegostoma tigrinum | reverse complement strand
CCAGGAGAACTAGCCACTCCCCTTCCATTGTCACACCTGTTTTAAAAAGTCCTAAAAGCCTCTTACATTTTTGACTTAGGCCAGATTCCTCACCACTGTGGCACTTGTGTCTTCACAACTTCTCTTCAAAAAACCCAGGACAAAATACCCTTTTTAAAGTGACAGCATTGTCACACAGACAACACTGGCCCTGCATCTCTATTCCCCTCACTTATTTCTTAATTTGTTTTTAACTTCCTAGTGCTCTTTTAGTTAATGTGTAAAATATATTTCCTATTTCCCTTTAATCTGAACATTACTTATCATAGTGAATTTAGCAGCTATTACCAACAAATCATGTTAAGATCCTGTGTCATGTTGTAGAACAGAGCAATCTATGAGTTCAGGTACATAATTCTTTGAAATTTGCATCACAGGTATACAGTGCAGTTAAGAAGGCATTCAGCATGCTTGCCTTCATTGCTCAGACCTTTTGAGAATAGAAGTTGGGATGTCATATTGAGGTTATACAGAAGTTGGTATAGCTAGTCTGAAGTACTGTATGCAGTTCTAGTCACCCTGCTGTTGGAAGGATAATATTAAATTTGAGGGGGTTCAGAAAAGACTTACCAGGATGTTGCCAGAAGTGCAGGGTTGAGTTATAAAATAAATTGGATAGGCTGGGAACTTTATCACTGCAGCATAGTAAATTGAGGTGCATTCTTATCAAGGTTTATAAAATCATGAGAGGCATAGATAAGGTGAATAGCAAGGGTCTTTTCCCAAGGGTGGATGAGTTCAAAACTTAGGGCATATTGTTAAAGTGAGAGGAGAAAATTTTAAAAAGAATGAGGGGCAACCTTTTTTACATAGAGAATCGTTCTGTGTGAAATGAACTGCCAAAAGCAGTGGTGGATGTAGGTACAGTTGCAACATTTAAAAGCCACTTGGATAAATACACAAATGGGAAAGATTTGGGAGGATTAGAGGCCAAAGGCAAGCAAGTGTGACTAGTCTGCTTGGGAACCCTATTGCAGGTCAGCTTCCATGCTGTATGACTCTGACAGAATGATTCTAAATGAACTTACAGGTTTCTATTGATGCCACTCTTCATTTTTGTGCTGGGCTCCTTATCCTGGGCTTCAGTTTATCCTGTTAAAATGACATTACAATCTATGAGCCAAAAATAACATGCAAAAAGCACCTCTTTACCTGTGAAATAATTCCACTCAGGCCAGTATCTCATCACTAAGTCACCCTTTATTTACAATAGAGAGTTCTTGACAGTGATCCAGCTCCTTCAGAGTGAGCAGGATGTCAGATGCTTCTGTTTTTATCTGTCAGCCAGGGCTCCCTGATTGGACCAAATGACCAGTCCCAATCAGGGAACACAACCAGTCCCAATCAGGAAACACATATTCTATGAGCTTCAGCTGGCTGACCTTGTTACAATCACCACAGAGCGCAGCTCCAACAACCTACAAGAATATCATCCATGATAAAGTAGTCTCCTTCATTGGTATTCCACCATAATTAAACCTCGATTCCATCCGCCACTGACATACAACAGCAGCCATAAGATGTACTGCAGAAATTCACCCAAGACAGCAGCTTTCAAACTCAGAGCCTCAAATACTAGAAGGACAAGAGCAGCAGATATATGGAAACACCACTACCTGCAAGTTCTCCTGTAGACCACTGACTATCCTGACTTGGTACATGATACCAGGCTATAGTCCAACAGGTTTATTTGAAATCACAAGCTTTCAGAGCACTGCTTCTTCATCAAGCAAAGTACTGTGAAGTACTCCACATGACAAGGGAGCAGTGCTCAGAAAGCTTGAGACTTCAAACAAACCTGTTGGATTATAATCTGGTGCTGTGTGACTTCCAACTTTGCCCACCCGAGTTCAACACCCACACTTCTACATCATATCCCAACTTGGTAAATAGGTCACTGTTCCTTCAATGTCCATAGGTCAAAGTCCTGGACCTACCTCCTTAATGACATTTTTTGACTACCTACAAAACATGCAGTGATTCAAGGAGGCAGTTCACCACCATCTTGTCAAGGGCAACTAGAGCTGGGCAATAAATCCTAAATTTAACAAGGCTGGGGAATATACATTGAATGACTGGATACTGAGACAAGTGGAGGGAGAGGAGGAACTTGGGGTGAATGTCCACAAGTTGATAGGACATTGACAGGATGTAGAGCTGGGCAAAGAAGTGGCAGATGGAATTCAACCCTGACAAGTGTGAAGTGATTCATTTTGGAAGGTCGAATTTGAATACAGAATATAGGGTTAATAGCAGGATTCTTGGCAGTGTGGAGCAACAGTGGGATCTTGGGGTTAACATCTATAGATCCCTCAAAGTTGTTACCCAAGTTGATTAGGGTTGTAAGTAAGGTATATGGTGTTCTGGTATTCATTGGCACAGAAATTGAGTTTACAAGCCATGAGGTTATGGTGCAGCTGTATTAAACCCTGGTTAGACCACACTTGGAATATTGCATTTAGTTCTGGTCACCACATTAGCTTTAGAGACAGTGCAGAGGAGATTTACCAGGATGCTGCCTGGACTGGAGAGCTCGTCTCATGACAAAAAGCTGAGGGAGGTAGGGCTTTTCTCATTGAATTGAAGAACGATGAGAGGTGACTTGATAAAGGTGTACAAGATGATGAGAGGCATAGATAGAATGGATACCCAGAGACTTTTTCCCAAGGCAGAAAAGACTATTATAAGAGGGCATAATTTTAAGTTGATTGGAGGAAGGGATAGGGAAGATGTTAGAGGTAGGTTGTTACGCAGAGAGTGGTGGGTGTGTGGAATAGCTGCCACTGTTGGTAGTGGAGTCAGATACAGGAGGGCCATTCAAGCGACGCTTGGATAGGCACATGGATGATAGTAAAATATAGGGTATGCTGGGTATTTTGATCTCAGAATAGGATAATAGATCGGCACAACATTGTGGGCTGAAGGGCCTATACTGTTCTATGTTCTATGCTCTATGATTGTCAGTGTGGTGTTTTCATGTTCTCCTTGCGTCTGTGCGGGTTTCTTCTGGGTACTCAGGTTTCCTTCCACATTCCAAAAGTGTGCAGGTTAGGTAGATCAACTATTCTAAATTGCCTATAGTGTTTAGGATGGGAAATGCAGTGATTGGATCAGGTATGGGTCTGGGTGGGATGCTCTTCAGAGGGTCAGTGTGGACTCGATGGGCCAAATGGCCTGCCCCCACACTGAAGGGATTCTATGATTCCATGAAGTCCCTGGGATCTGATCTGGCATACCCTAGAAATCTGTGGAAGTGAAGAAGAGATTGCTGGACTCCGTGTTGAGATATTTGTATCGTCGATCGCCAAGGTGAGGAACCAGAAGACTGGAGGTTGGCTAACATGATGCTACTATTTAAAAAGAAGGGTAGTAAGGATAGGCAAAGGAACTATAAACAGGTGAGCAAGTTGCTGAAGGGAATTCCGAAGGACAGGATTTACATGTATTTGGAAAGGGAAGGACTGATTAGGGATAGCCAGCGTGACTTTTTGCATGAGAAATCATCTCTCACTAACTTGATTGAGTTTTTTTGAAGTAACAAAGAGGATTCATGATGGCAGAGCGGTGGACATGATCTAAATGTATTTCAGTAAGGTGTTCGACAAGGTTCCTCGTGATAGTGTGGTTTAGCAAGGTTACGCCACCTGGAATGCAAGGAGAACTAGCCATTTGGATACAGAACTGTCTCAAAGGTAGAAGACAGATGGTGGTGGAGGACGGTTGTTAACGGTCTGGAGGTCTGTGATTTATGGTGTACCACATGGATAAGTGCTGGGTCCACTGTTTTTTGTCATTTGTTGAGATGATTTGAACATGAACATAGGAGGTATAGTTAGTAAATTTGCACATGACACCAAATTTGGAGGTGTAGTGGGCCGTGAAGAAGATTACCTCAGAGTACAACGGGACCTTGATCAGATGGACCAATGGGCCAAGTAGTGGCAGATGGAGTTTAATTTAGATAAACGTGCCGTGCTACATTTTGGAAAGACAAAGTGGGGCAGGACTTAAACACTTAACGGTAAGGTCCTGGGGAGAATTTCTGAACAAAGAGACCTTGGAGTACAATTTCATAGTTCCTTAAAAGTGGAGTTGCAGGAAGATAGGATAGAGAAGAAGTTGTTTGATATGCTTGCCTTTATTGGTCCGTGCATTGAGTATAGGAGTTGGGAGGTCATGTTGCGGTGTTCAGGACATTGGTTAGATCACTTCTGGAATACTGTGCGCAATTCTGGTCTCCCTATTACAGGAAGGATGCTTGGAAACTTAAAAGGGTTCAGAAAAGATTTACATGGATGTTGTCAGAGTTGGAGAATTTGAGCTATAGGCAGAGGCTGAATAGGCTAGGGCTATTTTCCCTGCAGCATCAGAAACTATCTGATGACGTTATAAGAGGTGTTTGAAACCATCAGGGGCGTGGATAGGGTAAATAGACAAGATCGTTACCCCGGGGTGGGGGAGTCCAAAACTAGAAGGCATAGGTTCAAGGTGAGAAGGGAAGGATTTAAAAGGGACATATATCTTAGAACGTAGAACATAGAACAGTAGAGCACAGTACAGGCACTTTGGCCCATGATGTTGTGCCGACCTATTAACCTACTAAGATCAATCTACTCTGCACACCCAAAGTGCCTATCCAGGAGTCGCTTAAAAGTCTCTAAAGTATCTGACTCCACTACCACTGCTGGCAGAGCTTTCCACATGCCCACCACTCTGTGTACAGAGCTTACCTCTGACATCTCTTCTATCCCTTCTTCCAATCACCTTAAAATTATGCACCATCGTAATAGCCTTTTCCACCCTTGGAAAATGTCTATGACTATCCATTCTGTCTACGCCTCTCATCATCTTGTACACCTCTATCAAGTCACTTCTCATTCTTCTTTACGGCGAGCACGAGGGGGCATAGCTTTAAATTGAGGGGTGAAAGATATAGGACAGAAGTCAGAGGTAGTTTCTTTACTCAGAGAGTAGTAAGGGAATGGAACGCTTTGCCTGCAGCGGTAGTAGATTCACCGACTTTAAGTACATTTAAGTCATCATTGGACAAGCATATGGACATACATGGTTAGATGGGCTTTAGATTGGTATGACAGGTCGGCACAACATTGAGGGCCGAAGGGCCTGTACTGTGCTGTAATGTTCTATGTTCTATGCTCCAATGAAAAAACCCCTAGCTCCCCCAACCTTTCCTCATAAGACCCGCCTTCCAGTCCAGGCAGCATCCTGGTAAATCTCCTCTGCACCCTCTCTAAAGCTTCCACATCTTTCCCATAATGAGGTGACCAGAACTGAACACAATACTCCAAGTGTGGTCTAACCAGAATTTTACAGAGCTGCAGCATAACCTCATGGTTCTTAAACTCAATTCCCCTGCCAATGAAAGCCAACACACCATACGCCTTCTTTATAACCCAATCAACTTGGGTAGCAACTTTGAGGAATCTATGGATGTGGGCCCCAAGTTCCCTCTGTTGCTCCACGCTGCCAATAATCCTGCCATTAACCCCATATTCTGCATTCAAATTCAATCGTCCAAAATGCTTCACTTCACACTTTTCCGGGTTGAATTCCATCTGCCAATTCTTTGCCCATCTCTGTATCCTGTCAATGTCCCGTTGCAATCTACAACAGCCCTCCACACTGTCCACAACTCTACCAACTTTCGTATCATTGGCAAACTTACTAACCCACTTTCTCGTCCAAGTCATTTATGAAGATCACAAAGAGCAGAGATCCCTCTACAGATCCCTGTGGAACACCACTGGTCACCGAGCTCCAGACTGAATACTTTCCCTCTACTACTACCCTCTGTCTTCTATTGGAAGCTAGTTTTATATCTGGACAGCCAAATTTCCCTGAATCCCATGCCTCCTTACTTTCTGAATGAGCCTACCATGGGAAAGCTGATCAAATGCCTTGCTAAAATCTAGAAACATCATATTTACTGCTCTATCTCCATTGATTTTTTTTGCCACATCCTCAAAGAATTCAATTAGGCTTGTGAGGCCTGACCTGCCCCTCATAAAGCCATGCTGACTATTTCTAATCAAACTGTGCTTTCCCAAATAATCATAAATACTATATCTCAGAATCCTCTCCAATACTTTGCCCACCACAGAAGTAGGACTGACTGGTCTGTAATTTCCAGGATTATCCCTATTCCCTTTCTTGAATAAGGAAATGACATTTGCCACCCTCCAGTCTTCTGGTACTACTCCAGTGTACAGTGAGGACGCAAAGATCATTGCCAAAGGGGCAGCAATCTCTTCCCTTGCTTCCTAAAATAACCGTGGGTATATCCCATCTGGCCTAGGGGACTTATCTATCCTTCATGTTTTTCAAAATTTCTAGCACATCCTCCTTCCTAACAGCAACCTTTTCAAGCATATCTGCCTGTTTCATGCTGTCCTCACAAAGGTCAAGGTCCCTTTCACAAGTGAATACTGAAGCGAAGTATTCATTAAGGACCTCCCCTACCTCTTCTGACTCTGCGGACAAGTTCTCTCCACTATCCCTGATTGGCCCTACCCTCTCTCTGGCCATCCTCTTGTTCCTCGCGTAAGTATAGAAAGCCTTGGGATTTTTCTTGATTCTACGCACCAAGGTTTTCTCACACCCCCTTCTATCTCTTCGAAGTCCACTCTTCAGTTCCTTCCTGGCTACCCTGTAGAGCTCTAGAGCCCTACCCGATCCTTGCATCCTCAACCTTAAGAAAGCTTCCTTCTTCCTCTTGACTAGGTGTTACACATGTCTCGTCATGATAAGGAGTGACTTTTTCACACATGATGTACATGGGTGGTACATATTTAGAATGAGCTTCCAGAAGAAGTGGTGGAGGTTAGTACAGTTACAACATTTAAAAGGCATCTGGATGAGTTTATGAATAGGAATAGTTCAGAGGGATATGGGCCAAATGCTGACAAATGGGTGTAAATTAGTTTAAGATATCTGGTTGGCATGGATGAGATAGGCCGAAGGGTCTGTTTCTGTGCTGTACATCTCTATGACTCGATGACTGTTAGTACCTACCCAATGATAGGAGGAATATTATTTTTAAATGGGAATGTATTTTAATTTCAACTTTTTTGCAGCTCCGTATGTCAAAGTATACCTGTTGGAGAACGGCGTGTGCATAGCCAAAAAGAAGACAAAAATTGCACGAAAAACACTCGATCCACTCTACCAACAGTCATTACTGTTTGAAGAAAGCCCACAGGGTAAAGTGCTACAGGTCAGTATTATTCAATAAAATGGGTTTGGGTGGTGGCCACTCCTTTATTTCTGCCAACATTGAGGTTAATATGAACATTTTCATCTCAATATGATGTTTATCTGAAATACTTTCTTTGGAACTGTAGTGATTATAACAATGTCAGCCAGTGGACCTCATAGAATATGAGCTCCCTGACTGGTGCTGTTAATCTGATCCAGTCAGGAACACCTGGCTGATTAATAAGAAAAGGAGTGTCAAGCACCCTGTTCACTCTGGGAGCTGGCTGAGGGAACTGGATCAGTGTCGAAGACTTTCCACATGTAAATAAAGGGCGACTTTGTGAAGGGATACTGGCCTGTGGAATTATTTCAGTGTCAATGAGAGAAAACCATGCTCCTGAAGAAATTCTTTCTAGTTTTTGAGTTGGTGTATGCTTTTCTGGCATCATTCCGTTATTTTGGAACTTGACTTGTTTGATCTTGCTGTTGAAGTCTGAGCCCAGTGTGTGGAATTAATGCATTTTTTGGGGCAAATGAAAAGCAATAAGCAATTCTTCTGACAGCTTGTGGATCTGCAACTTTCTTTGGTTTTTGGGAGCCTAACTTTCCCTGAGGCACCAGCAGATTTAGTTCAGGAATATTACAATCTTATTATATTGCCTCTTATAATTCTGAGATGCTTATAATTTGGCAATTTGATAACCAGAGGAATCCGTATTGGGATTTTTGACTAGGTTATGAAGACTGACAGAGGCATGTGACTTTGATTTAACCATTAATGAGATCCCAACAGACCATTTGGCACGCGGAATAATGATGTAACCATACAAAAGCACTTACTAGCTAAAGCCCAGCTGCATTTCAAACAGGCACTACCACTGGCTTTATAATTGGAAAATTGGGCATGTAGCATATGAATTGCAGGGTATTCTGATGGAATTGGACACCCTTGCTGGTCCAGATGAGGTTGAGGAACACCACTTGAGTGTATGCAATAGCCTCACTCAGGACAGAGGGACTCAAGGTCAACTCTCAGCAAAACACCAAAACAAACCCAAGCCCCAACCAAATGGTTAAAATTTTCTTCAGGATCTTGGCCAGCAAGCCATTGTAGTTGCCACTGGTATGGGGACTTGAGATAACAGTAGAGTCCCACTGGATCTAATTGGAGTAGGAGAACTCATAGATCAGTATCCAGGAGAATGTACACTCTGTCAAGTCCACCTACATCTGGTTTGGAATTGTTAAATTGCTTAGTAACATAAAAATCAAAACCAATCAAAGTAAAATCTGATTAACTGGCCACCTGGTTCTAATGGAGGTCGATACCTAGGTGGCTGTTACAGTAATCACAGAACCAGTCTTTACAAAAATTAGTCCTCGACTCCAACCCTTAGGATTGCACAAGACTTCAGCTAGACTGAGGAACTATACCAGGAAGTCTTTACAGATTAACTTTGGTCCTGGTCTCTTATGAGAAGCAGCAGGTTCAGTTACCACTGATTGTAGTAAAAGGCTTGGGCCCAAGCGTGATGGGGCAAAATTACTCAAGGAAGATTCACCTAGATTGACTCAGTATTTTCAGATCATAAAACGGTAGCCTAAGTGAAGTCCTAATCAAGTACCCTGAAGTTTTTCAGGAAGGTCTAGGGACTTATCAAGGGAGCCAAGGCCACCTTGCATGTTGACCAGGAATCAATTTCACAATTCTGCAAGGCCCACCCAGTGCCATTTGCCTTATGGGTAAAAGTATAGTCAGAAATCAGAAGGCTGGGAAGCGAAAGAAACATCAAACCAGTCCAGAATTAGGCAGGACACGGCATACTGATTGTGACACACGACGTGTTGGTTTGCCTTTTTGGGAATTCTGAACAAATGGCAAACCACTTTCAGCAGCTGGATAAATACCCAATCACTCGCAAAGAAGATTTATATGAAAAGCTGGCAAGGAGGTGCTGTCCTTCACGAGGCTGGACATAGGACATGCATAATTGCAACTGCAGTTAAATGAGGCTTACCGGATGTGTTCTACAATTAAAACCCATAAGGGTTTGTAGCAATATAGACAAATGCTATTTGGGGTACCATCAGTTTGTGCAATTTTTCAGCTGGCAATGGAAAACATTTTCCAAGGTCTGCCTCAGTTTGCCATTTGTCTGCATGACGTGCTAATAACAAGAAAGACCAATAAGGAACACTTATAGATCTTGAACATTGTCCTTAAAAATTTCTTCCAGGCAGGCATATGCCTGAGAAGGAAAAAAAATGTGTGTTCCAGACACCTCATGTCACCAACTTGCGCAACAGAGTTGACGAGACTGGGTTACACCCGTTGGAACATAAAGTGAGAGTGATCAAAGGCGCCCAGCTCTGACATCTGCAGTGGAACTTTGGATTATTCTTGGGCTGGTGAATTATTACAAAAGTGCATATGTAACCTGGCCTCTATCCTAGCACCTTTGCATCAACTTTTAAAAATGGGCCGACTTTGAAACTGGTTGCGTTTCCAAGCCATAGCTTTCAGGGAAGTGAAGAAACACCTATCATCTACTGAGGTGCTTAGATACTATGATCCTAAGCGAGATCTAATATTGACATGCAATGCCTTCTCGTACGGCATCAGGGTAGGTGATCCAAGAAAGAGAACTGCCCAATAGCATGTGCTTCCAGGACTTTGACTAATGCAGACCGTAAATACCCCCAGGTAGAGAAGGAAAGTATGGTGATCATATTTGGAGTCAGTAAGTTCCACCAATACTTTTATGGATGTAAATTTGTCATAAAAACAAACCACAAACTCCTGCTAGGCCTACTTAAAGAGGAACAAAAACAGAGTTGCTGGAAAAGCCCAGCAGGTCTGGCAGCATCTGTGAAGGCAAAAAACAGAATTAACACTTCGGGTCTGGTGACCCTTCCTCAGAGCTGACTCTACTTAAAGAGGACAAGGCAATGCTGCCCAATACTTCAGACCAAATTCAGTGTGTTGGGGGTTGGTGCTCTAATACTTAAGTGCACACGCTGGAACAGCATCCGGGAGGTCAAGCAGCAAATGTGGATCCTCTGGTGATACTGTCAGTGGAAGAGTCAAGTATGGTTGTAAGTTTTCTGGACACACTTCCAGTCACAGGTGACAGTAACATATTTGGAACTGCGACTGAAACTGAAACAGCTGGTAATGATGGTGGAAACCAAAAGGCCATTGCAACCAGAATTGAAAGCTTTTTAGACTTGGAGAGACCAGACCACAATTGAAGTCGGCAAGAATGATTGTCCCAAATAAAGGTTGCTGCCAGATTGCTGGCTGAACTCCGGGGTTTCCAAAATGAAGATGCTAGCAAGAGTTATGTCTGGTGGCCAGGATTGGATGTAGACATAGCTGTATTGGTGGGGTAATGCCCAGAGTGCCAACAAAGGCAAAAAATACCATAAGGAGCTTCCCCACATTCATGGTAAACTTTGGATTCAGTGTACATCAACTATGGGCTCAATGTCCTTCATCATTTTGAGGATGCCAATTCAAAATGGCTGGACATGCGTTAGAGTTCATTTGTCAAACAAGGGGATGTGATAGAAAACGTGTATGCATCTTTTAGTCACAAATAATGGACCATTGGTTATCAGTAGGAAATTTGGATATTTCCTAAAGTTGAATGCCAGACCAAACTTTGAAGGCAGTCTTAAAGAAACAGCCTACAGCTTCAGTAGATACCAAACTAGCCAGGTTCTTGTTTAATTATAGGACAACCCCTCATGCAATTGCAGGGATAACTCCAGCAGAGTTGCTAATGGGGAGAAGACTCTGCACCTGGGTAAACCTGATCTTCCTGGACCTGGGGTTGGTGGGGGTAGGGGTGTAGTGTGAAAAGGTATTTGGAATGCCAAGGCCGGCCACAAGACTCAGCTAAGTGAGAGGGACAGTTTACTTTGGGAGACAAAGTTGGTGTAGGAAACAAGGGTTGGCCTTGGATAAGACGCATGGTCAATGCGAAGGAAAGCCCGGTGATTATAAAGTTTAAAGTTTAGGTAGGTGCAATGGCCCACAACAAGTACATGGACACATATGAAAGTTGCCAACTCATAAACGGTGTGGGAGCAAAATATACTCAGCTCTTTGAGAGCATTTTCAACTATTCTGGAATTCATGGGTTCTTCCTTTCCATCAAATGCTGAAGATCTCTTGGAATCTGATGTGGACACAGTGGATGCCACCACCTCGATGCCTTTGCTGTCTGAAGAGGAAAATAAATTTCTTCCGAGATTCTCCAGCCGCAAGAGGCAAGCTACTGTGTATTATATATGGCTTGTACCAGAGACAGTGTTGGAGGAACCTGACCCAGTGCTGAAATGCCCCAGCAGGAGCTACAAGAAAAAAAGAACTGGCCTATGTCCTCGGACTCAGAGTGGGAGTGATATAGTGATTGTAACAATGTCAACCACGTGGACCTCATAGTATATGAGTTCCCTTATTGGGGCTGTTAACCTGGTCTAATCAGGGAACCCTGGCTGATAGATAATACAAATAACCTGTTCACTTTGAGAACTGACTCTGAGGGAGCTGAATCAGTGTCAAGAACTCTCCATGTATAAATAAAGAGTGACATGGTGATGAGATGTTATTGGTGGAGTTACTTCAAGAACAATACTGAAGACTGACTACAGTGAGATGAATAAGAAACTTTGAATAAGAAACAGGGTGCAGAGTCTTCTCCCCATTAGCAATTCTGCTGGAGTTGCCTCAAGTCTTTGAATTTCAGACTGTACCATTTTTATTTAACTGATTTTTTTAATGAACCTGCCCATAGACAGTTTTCCACATCTCTGGAGCAGGTGGGACTTAAACCCAGGCTTTCTGGTCCAGGTGTAGAGATTCTACTATTGCACCACAAGAGCTTCCCGAATAATGGAATGATCCCAAACTGGATTTTTTTTTTCTTTTTCTTTCTTCAGCCTGGGCCTATTTAAAAAAAAGTTAACCTATTTTTCTAATCAGTCTGTTCACCGATATTATTACACACCTCTGGAGTAGGTGGGACTTATACCTGCGACTGTCAGTCCAGGGATAGAGACGCTACCACTGAGCTACAAGTTGGCACCTTTTTTTAAACCAACAAAGACAACCTGGCAACAAAGAACCAGTGCAATGCTGGGGCGGGGGGGGAATGTAAACTGTGAGGCTGCAAAACCTCAGGAGGAACACTGGAATATTAGTTGTTTAGGTTACATCAATTCAGGTGCGGACAATTCAGCCCATTAAAACTGATCCACCATTCAATTCGATTATGGCTGATCATTTAACTGCCACTTTCCCCAAGAATCTTCATATACCTTGAGATCAATAGTCTCCTGCAATCTATCAATTTCTTGATTTAATCACACTCATTGATTGAGCTACTACAGTCCTCTGGAATAGGTAACTCCAAAGATTCACCACCATCTGAGTGAAAAAAATTTTCCTCGTCAGAGTTTTAAATGACTTACCCCTTATCTTGAGGTAATGTCCCCTGGTTCTAATGTCACCAACCAATGGAAACTACCCTGTAATGCCCTATTAGAAATTGTAAATTCCAATTAGATTTCAATGTGTTCTGCTACACTCATAAAATCTTTTGGACCATGTGTCTGCACTGACTCTCCAAAGTGCAAAGTCCACCCTTATCGCCATAACCCTGCATTTTACCATGCCTAATCCATCGACATATCACTGGGCACTACAGGGCAATTTAGCATGGCAATTCATCTAACCTGCACATCTTTGGACTGTGGGAGGAAACTGGAGCACCCAACATAAACACACACAGACACAGGAAAAACATACAAAAACAAGTTTGCTGGAGAAGCTCAGCAGTTCGGACATCATCTGTGGAAGAGAAAACAGAGTTAGTGTTTCGGGTCCAGTGACCCAAAACGTTAACACTGTTTTCTCCTCCACAGATGATGTCCGAATTGCTGAGCTTTACCAGCAACTTTGTTTTTGTTCCTGATTTACAGCATCCACAGTTCCTTTGGAAAAACATATGAGTTCGACACAGACGGTCACCCAGTGCTGGAATCAAATGTGAGTCCCTGGTGCTGTGAGGCAACAGTGCTAAAACACTGAGCAACAATGTCATTCTAGGGAATCCAGTCTCATGTTCCTCAATCCTAATTACCCAATTAGACAATTCTGCCATCTCTGGGATGAATCATTGCACTCCCTTTATAGCAAGTATATCCTTCCTTAGAACAGGTGATCAAAACTCTCCTTCAACAGATTCCCTACCACTGCAGCAAGACATCTTTACTCCTAAACCCAGATCCTCTTGAAATGAGAGCCGATGTACTATTACCCTCCTTATAGATTATGCATGCTAACTTTCAATGATTCATGGACAGAGAAACCAGGTCATTTTATACACCAATAAGTACTGACCTGTCCACTTTTCAGAAATATTCTGTCTTCTCTGCCTAAGAGGATAACTTTACACTTGTTCACATTGTATTTCACCTGCCAGCATCTGATCCACTCATGAAACTGCCCTAAGTGCTCTTGAAGCATCCTGTGTCCTCACAACACAGATTCCCTCCATTTTTGTGTTGTCAGCAAATTTATACATATCATAATTGATCCCCACATCCAAGTCAGTTACTGTGATTGTGAATAATGATTTTATCCCATCTCTGCTTTCTGTATGTTAACCACTTCTCAATTCATACCAGTACTTTACCTCCAATCCCAAGCACACCAATGTTGTTATTAACCTTCTGTGTGGAATCCTATCAAAAGTGATTTGATAATTCAAATTTATCACATACTTTTTATGTAGTCTATTAGTAACATCCTCAAAGAGCCCCAAAGGCTTGCATTAATTTATTCTGACTCTTACCCAATTTTTGCCATTATTTTCTAAACTTCCAGTTATCACATTCTTTGTAAGATAACACAACATTTTTCCTATTACTGACATCAAGCTAAGAGAATCACAGAATTTTTACAACAGAAGGAAACCATTTAACATGTTGTCCCTGCATCAGCTGTTCAAACAAGCATCATGAAGTAGTGCCAATCTCCCACTTTTTCCTCATATTGTTGCACACTTTTACTATCTAAATAATCATCCAATGCACTATTCGCCAAACAAGTCTATTATTTTCCATTCTCCTACTCCCTCTCTTCGCAAACACAATGAGATTACACCTGCTACTTTCCAGTCAGCAGGAACCTTTCCAGAATCTATAAAATTTTGAACATCAACTGCCAATGTATCCATTATGTCTAATAGCCACCTCCTTTAACACTCTTAAATGTACCTGTTACAATTGAAACTTCCATGTTATGTCTTTGCTATTCTCGGGTTCACTGCAAATCCAGTCCAGGGTTTTACCCACTATTTTAGATATTGGAAAAGTCTTGCCCAGTATGTCAGATGTTGGGGAGTTTTGCTTGATCCTACACTATGTTGGATTTGTGATCAGAAAGAACCCTTTGGGATGGTTTCAAACACTATAAGGATCTGTGTGATTGAGAAATCTGTTGTATTTAACAGATCATCGATCATTTCTCCATAGCGAGGTAGATCTTGTTGAAAACATGGCTTAAAGAGCAACCTCAGTATCTTACAAATCCATTCATGGGGTGTGGGATTTGATGAAATCATTCAAGTTTCACAACATTAAATCATAGAATCCCTACACTGTGGGAATAGGCCCTACGGCACAACAAGCCCGCACTGACCCTCAGAACATCCCACCCAGTCCCATCCCCCTATAACCCACAAATCCCTGAACACTATGGGCAATTTAGCATGGCCAATCCACCTAGCGTGCACATCTTTGCACTGTGTGAGAAAACCCAAGCAGATATGGGGAGAATGTGTAAACTCCACACAGACAGTCACCTGAGGGTGGAATCAAACCTGGGTCCCTGGGGTTTGAGGCAGTAGTGCTAACCACTGAGCCACCTTGCTGCCCTTTGATGGCATAGTGTTGTGGAGCAATTGACCAATCACTATTGCTGACTGCAGTAGCAAACCTCTTGTAAAAATATGCCAACATAAGATGAAACTCACAATTGGGTACATTGCTTAAATTTTGGTGCACCTCTTATCATTTAGATTATGTATGGAATTCATTGCTGAGGTCTTAAGAAACTATCATATTGCATTTATCCGTGAGGGCACATCAAAGTTCTTTTCACAATAAGAAAGAACTATTTAAGAGGTGTGCACAGTGGTTTTGAGGGTATAAAAAGCAGCTAGAATACAAAACTGCCTGACAGAAAGGGAAATAAGCAAACAATTTTGTGTTTAGGTTTTACTGGAACAGGTCTCTGAGTTTTGGTTTAATATTACTTCCAGCAAAGCTGCACTCCCTGCCATATTCTGCTCAATTTCTGCAATAAGTCTCAAATCTACAGATAATTCTCATACTGCACAAAGTAATCAAAGTCAGAAGTTTAACTGAAATATCATAGAGTGATTGTGTCAATGGAGGCCTACAGCATGATGGCTGAGTGGTTATCAGTGCTACCTCACAGCACCAAGTTCCTGGTTTTGATTCCAGCTTCAGGCAACTGTTTGCGTAAAGCTTGCACAATCTCCCTATGTTTGCATGGGTTTCTTCCCACAGTCCAAAGATGTGCAGGGTAGATGGATTGGCCATGCTAAATTGCTCATAGAGCCCAGGATGTTTAGATTAGGTGGGTTTAGACATAGGAAATTAGGGGAATGGGTGTGGGTTGGATGCTGTTCAGAGGGGCAGTGTAGACTCGTTGGGCCAAATAGCCTGTTTCTGCACTGTAGGGATTCTATGATCTTTGAGCACAGAAAAGACCTTAGGCAATAGACAATAGACAATAGACGATAGGTGCGGGAGCAGACCATTCGGCCCTTTGAGCCAGCACCTTACTATCTACTCAGATTAGCATCAAACTATTCTAATCCCATTTGCTATCTTTTGGCATAATATGCCTTGGCAATGCAGGTGCACAACTAGATATTTCTTAAATGTTGTGAAGGTTTCTCACTCTACCACCCTTATAGGCATTGTTCCAGATTGTCACCACCTTCTGGGTGAAAAGCTCTTCCTCACACCCCCTCTAAACTTCCGTCCTTATCTTAAATCTCTGATCTCCAGACATTAATTCCCTCCATCAAGGGGAAAACTTTCTTTCTGTCTACCCTATCTATTTCTCTCATAATTTCATGCATCTCAATTAGGTCCCCTCTCAATCCCTCCTGCGTTAAGGTAAAGAACTCTACCGCTCAGGAAATATCTTGGTAAACTCCACTGCACCCTCTCCAGTGCTATCACATCCTCCTAAAATATGGATTCCAGAACTCCACACAGTATTCTAGCTGTGGCATAAGTAAGATTTTATACAATTTCAAAATAATCTCCCTGCTCTGAAACTCTATGTTTCAGCTAATAAAAGCAACTGTCCCCATATGCCATTTTATTCACGTGTCCCGATTAATTAAGGGATCGAAGTACGTGCACACCAAAATATCTCTGATTCTCAGTGTTTCTTAGAACCCTACTGTTCATCATGTATTCCTTTGCTTTGTTTATCCTGTCCAACTGCATCACCTCAAATTTATCTGGATTGCATTCCATTGGCCGGTGATCAGCCCGTGTCTATTCTCTTGTAATCTAAGGCTATCCTCTTCACTACTTACCATGCCACTAATTTTTGTATCACCGGCAAAATTGCTGCTCAATCATTCAATTCTAAATCATTTATATATATCATAAATAACAAGGATCCCAGCACTGACCCCAGTGGGACCCCTGAGACATTTGAAAAGCATCCCTCAACCATCACCCTCTGCTTCCTGCCTTTTAAGCCAATTGTGGATCCAAATTGCCGAACTTCCTTGTATCCCTTTGACTGTTACCTTTATTATCAGTCACCGACACGGGACCTTGTCAAAATACTTGCTGAAGTCCAAGTAGATTATATCAGAAAGCATTGCTCTCAGTTATACCTGATTGCTGATCACTGCTTTGAAAAATTGGTTGTGACCTCTCTTTAACAAAACTATACTGGCTATTCTTGAATAATCCCTGCCCTTCCAAATGCAGATTAATTCTGCCAATCAGAATTGCTTCCAGTAATTTCCCCACCACTGATGTTAGACTGACTGGCCTGTAGTTTCCTATTTTATCCTTTGCTCCCCTCTTTATTTTTCATTCTTGTTTTTCAGTTTCATGGGATATCCCTGCAGTGTTTGTAATTGGAATGGGTTGTATAAGAGAAAGACTTCTTTAAAACTGCTTCTGGACCATGCTTTATCTTCAGTCCAAAATTGCATTGGTGGTAACCACTCAATGATCACAAACACTAAATTAAACTGTTTAAAGGCCATCTTGTTACACGAATCACTGGCTTTGCTGTATCACAATTACTCGAGTACATGCACAGTACATGTTAGAACCTCCTGACTTGTCTCTCCCTGTTTTACAGGTGATAGTCTGGGGAGATTATGGCAGAATGGACCACAAATGTTTTATGGGAGTGGTACAGATTCTACTGGAAGAGCTTGATCTATCCAGCATGGTGATTGGCTGGTACAAACTGTTTCCAACATCTTCATTGGTGGAGCCCACCTTGACTCCCCTTACTCGCAGAGCTTCCCAATCGTCCCTTGAGAGTTCAACTGGACCTCCCTGTATAAGGTCATAATATACTACTGGGAGATCAAGAAAGCTGAAGCTAGCCACAAGTATGATCAAAATCACTGCTGGAGCCAGACAATCACACTTGTTTTATCACTAGTACTGGTTCAAAAAAATAATAGGGCTTCATAAATCCTAAAACAAAGTACATAGATATATGTGTATGTATTTATGTATGTATGCTGGCATGAATTGGCAAACACGCACTACATTAAATGCTAACTGGAAACTGATAGATCAGTGACCCAGAGTTTGTATTACAGCCTAAATGAATGAGATCAGAGATCTGACTTTAAAAAAGTTCGATATTTTGAGTATGTAACAACAAACTGGAGAAGTATCAGACTCAGAAAAAAATTGAGTTGTTTATTCACGGTTCTGTAGAAACTATAAACACTGCTACCTTACAGATATTACATTTTGATTCTCTGCACACATTTCTTCCACCTGCTGTCTGTGGTAATGGAATCTAGCTAAACTTCTGCAAATGTCGTCCCCCCACTGTACACCCTACCCCAACCTGATTCTGACAGAGACCTTCTATTAAATGGTAACAGGTATCTTTGAGAGCCTCACCAAATGGTGTTCAACAGCTACAGACTTTAGTGCAGAAGATGCCAGTGCTTCAACACTACCAAACTTATTGTGTGTTAGATACAGAAAAAAAAACCTCAAAAATGTTGAAGTTCATATTTAAGCAGTGCCCATCATATCTTCAAGGTAAAGCTCTCAAGTGTTATTTCCCATTTGCCACACAATTTGCCATTTTTTTGGGGTTTTGTAAAACAGACTCATTTGCATTACGAATTACTATTTTTCATGTTTTCTGATGTCTTGCATGAAAAGAAGTTTGAACCTGCAGTAAGGCTTGGGACTGTTCAAAGTAGCTTCAGTCTTGATACTCTGCAGAGATCGTGGCACTAAGATGTTCCATGTAATGCAATTCTTTTCCTACAATTGCAAACCATTGAGATAACTTCTGTATAAAATTGTAAATTTGACTTCCCAGAGCATTTACCAATAATGGATAAACTGTTTGAGCTGTACCTGGGATTTTTCTTTTACATGTGTCACATGGCACTCTGATTTGCCCCAGAGCATGATGCAAGTTGTTTGATGATCGCTGGAAATTACAGTTGATATTTCCTGCTCACATGGTGTTTTTAAAACTGACTTTCGTTTACATTATTTCAAAATTACTGCAAGCACAGTGCTTGTTTTTTTACAGTAAGATGTATTTTTTTTTGAAAGAAAAGCAAACTTTCAATTTGCTTTTTTTTAAAAAGAATCATTTTTTTCCTTAAATACCATTGGCCTGAAAACCCGTGTGTATTGATGTCAATGCAGGTAGTGATTCTAATTTCTTTCTCCTCCTCCCCTGCCTCCTGCTGTCACAGGCCATTTTGATTTTTAGATCACTGATGTGAAACAGCATGATTCTGGAACTGTTCAGTTGGTGCATGCATGTTTTGTAGGGGGAAGAACAACACAGATGTTAATTAATATGTGTTAGTTCCACATAGACCAGCTTGTATGTTGCATGTACTTGTACAGCTTGCTTGTTATTAATGTAAAGAAATAATTAAGAAATCAAAGCCATTAATTTATGTTAACAACATTTTTGCTGATATGAACTAGGCTCAGGTCTGGTGATGAATGTGAATTGAAAACATTTTTTGTACCCTCTGGAGATTAACTGCTGATGTAGAACAGGAAAAGAACACTGTTGATTTTGTGTAACTTCTTACATGTGGGGCTTTTACATACGTTAGAAGCATCGTGTATACACAGACAATTGACTTCTAGGTGTTCTGCCTGCACAGAGTGAATTGTCTTATTTAAATTGGCCAGCTGTTGAATTAATCTATTGTCCTACAGGATCTTTAAGTTTGATTACTGCCTGACCTGCTGAGCAGGAGGAATTAAACCACGGATTCACAAGGTTCCAGTCCCTTTATTGTGGCCAAAAGCAGCTGATTGGAAAGTACTTTCCTAACTGCAGCAGTTGTCTGAACAGTCCCCTGTGCTTTTAAATGAACTTCAGACTCATGTTACGTAAACATGTTTAATAAAATTTACTTTTCACGTCAACTTTAGTTTCTTTTCTTCATTATCCCTGTCCTAGATGGAAAGCATGGAGAAGGTCCAGAACTGGAGTAAAGAGAGCACATGAGATTAGATGATTGGGTAACCTAATTAAGTAGCTTTTAGTAAGTGTATAAATAGTAAAAGAAGAGGCTCTTGTGGTACAGTTATAGTGTCCCTTACCTCTCAGCCAGAAGGCCCAGGTTCAAGTACCACCTGTTCCACACATGTGTAATTACATCTCTGAACAGGTTACTTATAAAATATCTATAAATAGTAAAAGGGCAATTATGGGAAAGGGTGGGAACAAGGTAAAGAGTGTTATGTGGAGACTGAGGGCATGGCTGAGATACTAAATGAGAACACTACAACATTTTACTTGAGAAGAGAATGATTCTGATGTATCAATAGAGGGGGAGGCAGCAGTGATACAGGATAGAATGAAATTACAGGGGGCTTGCACTAAACAAGTTAGCAATGTTCAAATTAGAAAGGCCAGATGTCGGGATGAGATGCTTCTTCCATTATTTGAAGAAAGGCAGAATGGAAATTCTCCTTCCACATCAGAGTGGTGACAGGTGAGTGTTGAATTGCTCATGTTCCATTCTTGAACAGGAATGTAAGGTTAAATCCAGTTAATTGCTCAGCCCGACATTGTTGGTGGGAATGTTTACTAGCAATGGGCTGCATTTTACCATCCCTTTAGGAACATAGCAATTAGAAACAGACAATAAATGTTGGCCTAGCTTGTGATGCCCACAGGATTGAGCTGGAAAGGGATTGAAGTCTCATTGACAACTTATTAATTATTAAGGTTTTTTAAAATAAATCTTCTGAACCGTGAGAGCATTGTATCCAGATTAGTTGCCCACACTTTAAAAAGGTTCTTGGTAATTTGAAGAAGTCATTAGAAGACCAGTTAAAGGGATTAAAGAATTTTAGCCACAAGATTTGATTCGAAAAGCTGGCTTGCTTTCCTTAGAGCAAAGGAGGAAAAATCTGATAGAAGTGAATATGATTATAACAGGTTTGGACAAATAGGCAAAGATAAAGGGATTATATAAACTAAGGGCACGATGTTTTGGAAAAGATCTGTAGGGTCATAGAATCCCTACAATGTGGAAACAGGCCCTCTGGCCCAACAAGTCCACACTGACCTTAAAACATCCCACCCAGACCATCCCCCTATAACCCACATAATCTACACATCCCTGAACACTACGGGCAATCCGCCAAACCTGACATCCATGCAGATTCAGGGAGAATGTGCAAACTCCACACAGACAGTTGCCTGAGGGTGGAATTGAACCTGGGTCCTTGGTGCTGTGAGGTAGCCGTGCTAACCACTGAGCCACCATGCTGCCGCATAGCTTGGGTTGTGGATGAAGTTGTTGACTTGCTCGCTGAGCTGCTTGTTTTTGTTGAGACATTTCATCATCATGCCAGGTGACATCATCAGTGGAGCCTCCAATGAAGCAATGTTATTCTACACCGCTTGGAATTTATACTGTCCCATCTGTTATGGTGAGTCCTGCCATTTCCGGTTTTGATCTGTATGGGTTTGTATGTGGGGTCCAAATCTATATGTTTGTGATTGAAACATGGGTGGAGAACCATGCCTCCAGGTATTGCCGTGCATGTCTATGTTTGGCTTGTACTACTATGGTTATTTTGTTCCAGTTAAATTGATGGCCTTCATTGTCTGAATGTACTGATATTAAGGAGAGTGTGTCATGCTGTTTTGCTGCTAGCTGATATTCATGTATTCTGATGGTTAGTTTCCTTCCTGTCTGTCCAATGTAATGTTTGTGGCAGTTGTTGCATGGTATTTTGTAAACCACATTCATTTGCCATAGAGTGGCTGTGGGCTTGTGGGCCACCATGATTCCTAGTGGTCTTAGGAGTCTTAGGCACCAGTTCCAATATGTTCTTGATGTAGGGCAGTGCGGCCAGTGTGTTTGGTCATACTGAGTCCTCCCGGTGTTGTCTGTTTTGTTGGCATCTGTGGATGAAGATCCACCACAAAGACAAGAACTGAACAAACCAGATGCATGGATAAGAAACGTATCTAACAGACAAATCACAGAAACTGAGAAAGCTGTCCTATTACATGGACTGAACTATAACCACAAACATACGAACAGGACAGACTCCATGGCCACTCTGGAGAATACATGAAAAGACAACAAACTCACGGATGAAACACAACAAGCCACCGACAAACTATAAACCTCCCACTACACAGAAGGAACAAAGGGGACAACCTGAACACAGCACAGAGAGACGCATGAGATTAACTCAAGAAAGACAAGAACATCATAATCCTACCACAGACAAAGGGTGCATGACCATCATTATGAGCAAACCAGACTCTGTTACAAAAGCACAGATATTCCTTGCAGATACAATTACTTACCAATAGTTGGCGATAGGCCCAACATTGCAGCTAGGTAATAGGATCACCCAGATACTGAAGCGACGAATGAATGCAGAACAGATAATCAAGACAGGTTTCTTGAGAATGAAACCAGAAGGCACGAAGACCCCTCGCTTCTGCAGACTGCCTAAAATACATAAACCACACATTTCTCTCAGACCCATTGTTTCCCTACCAGTTACACGGTCACACAAACTGGTCAAGGACCTACAACAGAGATTGAAACACCTAGTCGACGGATCACCCCATTCTATCCACTAAACCCAAAATTCCTCGATACCTTCAAGAACATAAACATCAGCGATGATGAGATTATGGTATCCTTTGACATCACAGCTTTATTCACACCAATTGACATCCCACTAGCCAAAGAAGCTGCGGCCACATTACTAGAAGAAACAGCAACGCAGACCAGCAACGCCATCAGCAAAGACACATACTTAAATTACTAGACCTCGCCATACTACACACTTTGTCTTCAATGGTCAAATATACAAACAGCTCAATGGTACACCAACAGAGTCATCTATTTCAGGACTCACCGCAGAAGCAGTCATGCAAAGACTACAACCCACAACCTTCCCCAGCATTCAACCGAAACTGTGGATCCGGCACGTAGATGACGCGTTCGTCATTATTAAACGCCAGAAATTAGAAGAGATCCACCACCTCATCAACACGTATACACAGATATTAAATTCACAAGGGAAGAAGAAAACAACAATCAACGTCTGTTTCTGGATGTTAAAGTAGAGTGATTGACAAATGGAGAGTTCCAAACCTCAGTATACAGAAAAGAAAACCACAGGCCAAGCAGCATCTTAGGAGCACAAAAGCTGACATTTCGTGCCTAGACCCTTCAACAGAAAGCGGAATGGGGAGAGGATTCTGAAATAAACAGGGAGAGAGGGGGAGGCAGACTGAAGATGGATAGAGGAGAAGATGGGTGGAGAGGAGAGTATGGGTGGGGAGGTTGGGAGGGGACAGGTCAGTCCGGGGAGGACGGACAGGTCAAGGAGGTGGGATGAGGTTAGTAGGTAGGAAGTGGACGTGTGGCTTGAGGTGGGAGGAGGGGATAGGTGAGAAGAAGAACAGGTTAGGCAGGCTGGGACGAGCTGGGCTAGTTTGGGGATGCAGTCGGGGGAAGGGAGATTTTGAAGCTGGTGAAATCCACATTGATGCCATTGGGCTGCAGGGTTCCCAAGAGAATACGAGTTGTTGTTCCTGTAACCTGTGGCATCATTATGGCAGGAGGCCCAGGACGGACATGTCATCTGAGGAACGGGAGGGAGACTTGAAAGGGTCTGCGACTGGGAGGTGCAGTTGTTTACTGTGAACTGAGCGTAGGTTTTCTGCAAAAAGTGGTCCCCAAGCCACCGCTTGGTTTCCCCAATGTAGAGGAAACCGCACCATGTACAGCGGATGCAGTATACCAGATTGGCGGATGTACAGGTGAACATCTGCTTGATATGGAAAGTCATCTTGGGGCCTGGGATGGAGGTGAGGGTGGTGGTGTGGTGGTCAGGTGTAGTACTTCCTGCAGTTGCAGGGGAAAGTGCCGGTGTGGTGGGGTTGGAGGGGAGTGTGGAGTGTACGAGGGAGTTGTGGAGAGAGTGGTCTCTCCGAAGGCAGACAAGGGTGGGGTGGGAAAAATGTCTTTGATGGTGAGGTGAGATTGTAGATCGCGGAAGTGACAGAGGATGATGCATTGTGTCCCGAGGTTGGTAGGGTGGTATGTGAGGACTAGGGGGAATTCTCTTGGGGCGGTTATTGCGAGGGTGGGTTGAGAGGGATGAGGTGTGGGAAATGCGGGAGACACGGTTGAGGGCGTTCTCGACCACTGCGGGGGGCTGTTGCGGCCCTTGAGGAACGAGGGCATCTGGGATGCGCGGGAGTGGAATGCCTCATCCTGGGAGCAGATGCGGTAGAGGTGAGGGAGTTGGGAATAGAGGATGGAATTTTTGCAGGAAGGTGGGTGGGAGGAGGTGTATTCCAGGTAGCTGTGGGAGTCGGTGGGCTTGAAATGGACATTGGTTTGTAGGTGGTTGCCTGAGATGGAGACAGAAAGGTCCATGACTGTAAGGGATGTGTTAGAGATGGCCCAGGTAAACTTGAGGTTAGGGTGGAAGGTGTTGGTGAAATGGATGAACTGTTCGAGCTCCTCTTGGGAGCATGAGGCGGCGCCGATACATTCATCAATGTAACAGAGGAAGAGGTGGGGTTTGGGACCAGTGTAGGTGTGAAAGAGGGACTGTTCCACATAACCTACAAAGAGGCAGGCATAGCTTGGGCCCATGCGGGTACCCATGGCCACCCCCTAGTCTGTAGGAAGTGGGAGGAATCGAAAGAGAAGTTGTTGAGGGTGAGGACGAGTTCGGCTAGGCAAATGATGGTGTCATTGGAGGGGGACTGGTCGGGTCTGTGGGACAAGAAGAAGTGGAGGACCTTAAGGCCATCTGCATGGTGAATGCAGATATATAGGGACTGGACGTCCATGGTGAAAATGAGATGATGGGGACCGTGGAATTGGAAGTTCTGGAGGAGGTGGAGGTCATGGGTGGTGTCACGGACGTAGGTAGGGAGTTCCTGGACTAAAGGGGAGAAAATGGAGCCCAGATAGGTGGTGATGAGTTCGGTGGGGCAGGAGCAGGCGGAGTCAATGGGTCGACCAGGGCAGGCGAGTTTGTGGATTTTGGGAAGGAGATAGAAGCGGGCCGTGCGGGGTTGGGGAACTATGAGGTTGGAAGCTGTGGGTGGGAGGTCACCTGAGGAGATGAAGTCATGGATGGTTTGGGAGATGATGGTTTGGTGCTCGGGTGTGGGGTCATGATCAAGGGGGTGCGGTAGGAGGAGGTGTGGGGGTGTTGGCGTCTGGCCTTAGCAATGTATAGGTCAGTGCACCATACTACAACTCCTACCTCTTTGTAGGTTATGTGGAACAGTCCCTCTTTCGCACCTACACTGGCCCCAAACACCACCTGTTCCTCCGTTACATTGATGACTGTATCGGCACTGCCACATGCTCCCAAGAGGAGCTCGAACAGTTCATCCATTTCACCAACACCTTCCACCCTAACCTCAAGTTCACCTGGACCATCTCTAACACATCCCTTACAGTCATGGACCTTTCTGTCTCCATCTCAGGCAACCACCTACAAACCGATGTCCATTTCAAGCCCACCGACTCCCACAGCTACCTGAATACACCTCCTCCCACCCACCTTCCTGCAAAAATTCCATCCCCTATTCCCAACTCCTTCACCTCCACCGCATCTGCTCCAGGATGACGCATTCCACTCCCACGCATCCCAGATGTCCTCGTTCCTCAAGGGCCGCAACATCCCCCCCGCAGTGGTCAAGAACGTTCTCGACCGTGTCTCCCGCATTTCCCGCACCTCATCCCTGACACCCCGCCCTTGCAATAACCGCCCCAAGAGAATCCCCCTCGTCCTCACATACCACCCTACCAACTTCCGAATACAACGCATCATCCTCTGTCACTTCCGCGATCTACAATCTGACCTCACCACCAAAGATATTTTTCCCACCCCACCCTTGTCTGCCTTCGAAGAGTCCACTCTCTCCACAACTCCCTCGAACACTCCACTCTCCCCCTCCAACCCCACCACACCCGGCACTTTCCCCTGCAACTGCAGGAAGTGCTACACCTGCCCACCACACCACCTCTCTCACCTCCATCCCAGGCCCCAAGATGACTTTCCACATCAAGCAGATGTTCACCTGTACATCCGCCAATCTGGTATACTGCAACCGTTGTACATGGTGCGGCTTCCTCTACATTGGGGAAACCAAGCGGTGGCCTGGGGACCACTTTGCAGAAAACCTACACTAAGTTCACAGTAAACAACTGCACCTCCCAGTCACGGACCCTTTCAAGTCTCCCTCCCGTTCCTCAGATGACATGTCCATCCTGGGCCTCCTGCAGTGCCATAATGATGTCACCCGTAGGTTACAGGAACAACAACTCATATTCTGCTTGGGAACCCTGCAGCCCAATGGCATCAATGTGGATTTCACCAGCTTCAAAATCTCCCTTCCCCCGACTGCATCCCCAAACTAGCCCAGCTCGTCCCAGTCTGCCTAACCTGTTCTTCCTCTCACCTATCCCCTCCTCTCACCTCAAGCCACACCTCCATTTCCTACCTACTAACCTCATCCCACCCCCTTGACCTGTCCGTCCTCCCCGGACTGACCTATCCCCTCCCAAGCTCCCCTCCCATACTCTCTTCTCCACCCATCTTCTCCTCTATCCATCTTCAGTCTGCCTCCCCCTCTCTCCCTGTTTATTTCAGAATCCTCTCCCCATTCCCCTTTCTGTTGAAGGGTCTAGGCACGAAATGTCAGCTTTTGTGCTCCTAAGATGCTGCTTGGCCTGTTGTGTTCATCCAGCTCCATACTTTGTTATCTTGGATTCTCCAGCCTCTGCAGTTCCCATTATCTCTGAATCAAATCCTTGACTTCCGCAGCAGCCGCTTTAACATCCACAAACAAAGCTGCATTAGGACACTATTTAAGTGGGCCAGGACATATTGCAACACTCCAGGACTATGCAGGAAAGACTTATACAAGATCCTCACTTTAAATGGATATCCCCACAACTTCATCCACAGATGCCTACAAAACAGACAAACAACAGGAGGACACAGTACAACCTAACACACTGGCCACATTGTGCTACATCAAGAACATATCAGAAATGACAACAAGGCTCCTAAGACCACTAGGAGTCACGGTGGCCCACAAGCCCACAGCCACTCTATGACAAACACTTAGAAGGATTCAAGACCCATTCTCACGACGTACAGAACCAACGTGGTTTACAAAATACTACGTAACGACTGCCACAAATATTACATCACACAGACAGGAGGGAAACTAGCCATCAGAATACGTGAACATCAGCTAGCAGCAAAACGGCACAATGCATCCTCCTTAATATCGGTACATTCAGACAATGAAGGCCATCAATTCAACTGGAACAAAATAACCATAGTAGTACAAGCCAAACATAGACATGCACGGGAATTCCTGGAGGCATGGTTCTCCACTCATACTTCAATCAACAAACGTTTAGGTTTGGACTCCATATACAAACCCATACAGATCAAAACTGGAAATGACAGGACTCACCATAATGGACTAGACAGTATAAATTCCAAGCAGAGTAGAACAACATTGCTTTATCGGAGGCTCCACTGATGATGTCACCTAGCATGGTGACAAAACGTCTGAATAAAAAGAAGCCAGCTTGGTGAACAAGTCAACAACCTCAAGGGTACAAAGGCTAGGTGACTACAGATTTAAGGTGTTCAGCAAAAATCACAAGAAGGGCAGGACATATACGCTTAATGGTCCTAGGATGTCCTTAGTCCTGGGATGTGTTGCCGAGCAAAGGGACCCTGAAATGCAGGTTCACAGTTCCTTGAAAGTGGAGTCACAGGTTGACAGCGTAGTGAAGAAGGCATTTGATAGCTTGCCTTTACTGAACAGTGCAGTGAGTAGAAGAGTTGGAAGATCATGTTGCAGCCATACAGGATATTGGGTAGGCCATGTTTGGTACACTGAGTTCAATTCTGGTCTCCTTGCTATAGGGAGGATGTTGTTAAACTTGAAAGAGTTCAGAAATTAATTACAAGGATGTTGCCAGGAATGGAATGTTTGAGCTATAGGGAGAGGCTGAATAGGCTGGGGCTATTTTCTCTGGAGCGTTAGAAGCTGAGGGGTGATCTTATAGTGGTTTATGAGGGGCATGGATAGGTCTACAGTCAAGGTCTTTTCCCCATGGTAGGGCAGTCCAAAACTAGATGGCATAGGTTTAAAAGAGGGGAACAATTCAAAAGGGACCTAAGAGGCAGCTTTTTCATGCAGAGGATGGTGTGTGTATGGAATGAACTGCCAGAAGAAGTGGCAGAGGCTGATACAATTACAGCATTTGAAAGGCATCAGAATGGGTATATGAATAGAAAGGGTTGAGAGAGATTTGGGCCAAATGCTGACAAATGAGACTAGATCAGTTTAGGATATCTGTCGGCATGGATGAGTTGGACCAAAGGGTCTGTTTCTATGATGTACAGTTCTATAATTCTTAAGTACTTTTATTTTAACCATGGTAGGTGGGAATGCCCTTTAACTTTCTGTTCAGGATGGTAGTAGAAATAAATATGAGCGATTTTAAAAGAAAATTTACTTGAGCCACTTTTCCCTTCTCCATATCCGCTGCTGTTTTTGCCCTTTGAAGCCTCCCAAACCACCTTCCCACTCATCCATTACCCTTTCCTTTTCCAATTCTACTCCTTCCTTCACTGTACACCCACATCCAACACTTTTTTCCCTACAACCACCACTCTCCCTCACTTACACCACCACCCAACCTCCATCCTGTCCCTGTTTTCCATTCCTCCCACATACACATATCCCCCTCTGTCCCTTACACCCCTTTTTAAATTCCCTCTCCCTCACTTACATCACTTCTTTCTGCCACCAGCTGCTCTCTTGCTCCCTTACATACCACCTTCCTCATAAAACCAGCTACCCGACAAAAACCCACCTTCCCCCCTTGAATATCCCTCCATCCCTGAAAAAGCCCCCTCACATCACTCCCATCATACACCACTCCTCCCTTATGCCTCCCCTGTCGCTCCCCTCTTACATCCCACTCCATCCCTCCCTTACCCTCCCCCATTCTCTTTTACACAATCCGCCTGCTTTGCATACTCCTTTACACGTACCCACAACTCCTGCTACCTTACACCCACTCCCTTGCACACCCCTCGCTTACTCCCTTATACTCCCTTCCTCCCTCATATCCTGTACACAACCCTTCCCTCCCAGACATTGCCTCCTTCACACCTCCTGCCATTCCACCCATCACCACCCACCCTCCCTTTCACAACTCCACACCCTCTCTTACACACTGCTGACTCACTACCTTACACTCCCCCCTTCACACCTCTGCCACCTTACGCTTCCTTTGTCTCCTATACTCTTTCCTTCACACTCACCTATACAAGCCCCCCCATCCATACACACTTCTCCTTCCTTTCCTTCCATCACCATTGCCCTCCTGTCCTCCCTCACACCTCGCTCCGTCACAACACCCTTCTTCCCTTTCACATCCCGCTTACACTTCCCCTTCACATCATCCCCCCTCTCTCATTTACACCATCTGTCCCCCACTTACACCTTCCCTCCCTCCCTTCCACCCACCTTCCTCCCTTACAAGTCCTGCTGCCTCCCTCATACAC
The DNA here is from genome assembly GCF_030684315.1 of Stegostoma tigrinum. NCBI lineage: Eukaryota > Metazoa > Chordata > Chondrichthyes > Orectolobiformes > Stegostomatidae > Stegostoma > Stegostoma tigrinum. The sequence continues at coordinate 81,683,833 of NC_081357.1, read as the reverse complement.
CAGCTCTTACCCATCCCCGCCTTACACCTATCCTGACCACCCCTACACACCAACTCAGTCATATCCTTACATCATCCCTTCCTCTCTTACACAAAATTCCCTTTCTTGTACCTTTTGTTATATGTCTCTCTCCTTCCTTCCTCACTTTCTTTCAGCCCTCTCTTACATCCCTCCCTCTCTTACATCCATTCCCTCCCTCATGTACACGCTCACCTCTTACACCCACCTCCCTAACTGACAGCAATCCTCTTTACAATCCAAACCGGCCCCACCCTCTCATACCCAACTCACACCTCCCTTACACACTGTTGCCTTACACTTACCTTGCTATCTTCCTTACATACCTTCCCTTACACCGGCCCCATCTACTACCTTTCCTTACAGCCCTCCCTCCCATACATACAGAACCATAGAAATAGAACCAAAGAAATGATAGAGTATAAAAGAGGGCCATTTGGCCCATCCAACCCAGACATACCCAGATGACCTTTCTAATCCCATCTTCCTGCACACGGCCCATAGTCCAGCAGCTTGAAGCTCTTAAGGTGTCAATCTGGGTACTTATTAAAACAGTTTCATGTCCCTCTCTCCACCATCAAATCAGGCAGCATATTCTAGACCCCACCACCCTCTGTGAAAAACGTTCTTTATCACATTCTCTCTAATCCTGCTGCTACTTAACTTGAATATATGACCCATAATTTTTGAACCCTTTGCCAAAGGAAACAGATTCCCTAAAGGCCCTCCGCTTCTTCTTGTCCCGCAGGCCTGACCAGTCCCCCTCCACTGACACCCTCATCCGCCTAGCCGAACTATTCCTCACCCTTAACAACTTCTCTTTCGATTCCTCCCACTTCCTACAGACAAAGTGGGTGGCCATGGGTACCCGCATAGGCTCAAGCTGTGCCTGCCTCTTTGTAGGTTACGTGGAACAGTCCCTCTTCCGCATCGACGTTGGCCCTAAACCCCACCTCTTCCTCCGTTACATTGATGACTGTATCGGCACCGCCTCGTGCTCCCAAGAGGAGCTCGAACAGTCATCCACTTGACCAACACCTTCCACCCCAACCTCAAGTTCACCTGGACTATCTTCAACACATTCCTCACCTTCCTGGGCCTCTCTGTATCCATCTCAGGCAACCACCTACAAACCGATGTCCATTTCAAGCCCATCGACTCCCACAGCTACCTAGAATACACCTCATCCCACCCACCCTCCTGCAAAAATTCCATCCCCTATTCCCAATTCCTTCGCCTCCATCACATCTGGTCCCAGGAAGAGGCATTGCACTCCCATACATGCCAGATGTCCTCGTTCTTCAAGGACCGCAACTTCCCCCCTCAGTGATCGAGAACGCCCTCGACCGTGTCTCCTGCATTTCCCGCAACTCATCCGTCATACCCCGTCCCCGTAATAACCACCAAAAGAGAATTCCCCTAGTCCATAAGACCATAAGACATAGGAGTGGAAGTAAGGCCATTCGGCCCATCAAGTCCACTCCGCCATTTAAATCTTGGCTGATGGGCATTTCAACTCCACTTCCCTGCACTCTCTCTGTAGCCCTTGATTCCTTCTGAGATCAAGAATTTGTCGATCTCTGCCTTGAAGGCATCCAATGTCCCGACCTCCACTGCACTCCGTGGCAATGAATTCCACAAGCCCACCACTCTCTGGCTGAAGAAATGTCGTCTCATTTCAGTTTTAAATTTACCCTCTCTAATTTTAAGGCTGGGCCCACGGGTCCTAGTCTCCCCACCTAATGGAAACAATTTCCTAGCGTCCACCCCTCACATACCACCCCACCAACCTCCGGATACAACGCATCATCTTTCGACACTTCCTCCATCTACAATCCGACTCCACCACCGAAGACATTTTTCCATCCCACCCTTGTCTGCCTTCCGGAGAGACCACTCTCTCCGCGACTCCCTTGTCTGCTCCACACTCACCTCCAACCCCACCACGCCCGGCACTTTCCCCTGTAACAGGAAGTGCTACACTTGCTCCCACACCTCCTCCCTCACCCGTATCCCAGGCCCCAAGGTGACTTTCTGCATCAAGCAGATGTTCACCTGCACATCCGCCAATGTGGTATACTGCATCCGCTGTACCCGTTGTGGCTACCTCTACATTGGGGAAACCAAGCGGAGGCTTGGGGACCGCTTTGCAGAACACCTCTGCTTGGTTTGCAATAAACAACTGCACCTCCCAGTCGCGAACCATTTTAAATCCCACCCCGCCCCCCCATTCCTTAGACGACATGTCCATCCTGGGCCTCCGGCAGTGCCATAATGATGCCAACCGAAGGTTGCAGGAGCAGCAACTCGTATTCCGCTTGGGAACCCTGCAGCCCAATGGTATCAATGTGGACTTCACAAGCTTCAAAATAACCCCTCCCACCACTGCATCCCAAAACCAGCCCAGCTCGTCCCAGCCTCCCTAACCTGTTCTTGCTCTCAGCTATCCCCTCCTCCATCCTCAAGTTGCACCTCCATTTCCTACCTACTAACCTCGTCCCACCCCCTTGACCTCTCTGTCCTCCCTGGACTGACCTATCCCCTCCCTACCTCCCCACCTATACTCTCCTCTCCACCTATGTTTTCCTCTATCCATCTTGGTCCTCCTCCCCTTCCCTTCATATTTATTCCAGAACTCTCTCCCCAGCCCCCTTGTCTGATGAAGGGTCTAGGCCTGAAATGTCAGCTTTTGTGCTCCTAAGATGCTGCTTGGCCTGCTGTGTTCATCCAGCTCCACACTTTGTTATCTCTTATTCCCCCTATCTATGCTATCTTTACTCATCACAGTTTTGTATACCTGAACCCATACCACCCCTCAGCTTTTCCTGTTCCCAGAAAAACAAGTCTAACCTCTCAAATATCTCCCTGTAGCTGTAATTCTCCAGGCCTGGCAACATTCTAGTTTATTATCTTTGAACTCTGTCCAGAGCAATTACATCCTTCCTCACACCCTCATGTTTTCCATCCCAGACACACTCATTCATTTACACTGAGACTCCGCCCTCCATTACATCCATACCTTTCATCCTCTTACAGACCCTCAACACCACTAACCTCCACCCATTCCCCCCCCAACTTACCAACCCACCCCATACATCACATCCACCACCACCCATGCTCTATTGACCCCATCCAATAACATCCACTCCACAAGCATCCATATGCCCCAAATCTCCAGCCTATACACCCTTTGCAACAGACCCCTCTTTTCCCCCATCCCTAAATCCCCCTGGGCCCCATAATCCTCCAAACAACCAGCCCCATATTTCCACTTAGCCCACTCTGTTCCTCAAAATACTCAAGTTCCATAGCCCTCAATACCCCAGTAGCCCCATTACCCCATAGCTCAAAAACACCACATATCCCAACATTCCCAGCTACAGACCACATCACTCCATTCCCTCAAGCTCCATGCCACTCTGTACACAACCAGATCCAAACTCATCCATACCCACATAGGTCCTCCTGACCCATATGCCCCAGCCGCATAGCCCACAGCCATATACCCGTCAGATGCCCAACCCCTAAAAACCTCCATAACCATCCAGACCCATAGCTTCCCATACCCTGCAGCTTCATATCCCTGTACCCTCCAGTAAAATTGACCACAGCCCTTTACCCCCAAACCTCTTTTTAACCCTAAACTCCAACCCCCATTTATAATAACTCCATGCTCCCCAGCTGCATATCACCTCACTCCATAGAACATAGAACACAGAACATAGAACAGTACAGCACAGAACAGGCCCTTCAGCCCACGATGTTGTGCCAACCATTGATCCTCATGTATGCACCCTCAAATTTCTGTGACCATATGCATGTCCAGCAGTCTCTTAAATGTCCCCAATGACCTTGCTTCCACAACTGCTGCTGGCAACGCATTCCATACTCTCACAACTCTCTGTGTAAAGAACCCGCCTCTGACATCCCCTCTATACTTTCCTCCAACCAGCTTAAAACTATGACCCCTCGTGTTAGCCTTTTCTGCCCTGGGAAATAATCTCTGGCTATCAACTCTATCTATGCCTCTCATTATCTTGTATACCTCAGTTAGGTCCCCTCTCCTCCTCCTTTTCTCCAATGAAAAGAGTCCGAGCTCAGTCAACCTCTCTTCATAAGATAAGCCCTCCAGTCCAGGCAGCATCCTGGTAAACCTCCTCTGAACCCTCTCCAAAGCATCCACATCTTTCCGAAAATAGGGCGCCCAGAACTGGACGCAGTATTCCAAGTGCGGTCTAACCAAAGTTTTATAGAGCTGCAACAAGATCTCACGACTCTTAAACTCAATCCCCCTGTTAATGAAAGCCAAAACACCATATGCTTTCTTAACAACCTTGTCCACTTGGGTGGCCATTTTAAGGGATCTATGTATCTGCACACCAAGATCCCTCTGTTCCTCCACGCTGCCAAGAATCCTATCCTTAATCCTGTACTCAGCTTTCAAATTCGACCTTCCAAAATGCATCACCTCGCATTTATCCAGGTTGAACTCCATCTGCCACCTCTCAGCCCATCTCTGCATCCAGTCAATGTCCCGCTGCAGCCTACAACAGCCCTCTACACTGTCAACGACACCTCCTACCTTGGTGTCGTCTGCAAACTTGCTGACCCATCCTTCAATTCCCTCGTCCAAGTCATTAATAAAAATTACAAACAGTAGAGGCCCAAGGACAGAGCCCTGTGGAACTCCACTCACCACTGACTTCCAGGCAGAATATTTTCCTTCTACTACCACTCGCTGTCTTCTGTTGGCCAGCCAATTCTGTATCCAAGCAGCTAAGTTCCCCTGTATCCCATTCCTCCTGACCTTCTGAATGAGCCTACCATGGGGAACCTTATCAAATGCCTTACTGAAGTCCATATACACCACATCCACAGCTCGACCCTCATCAACTTTTCTAGTCACATCCTCAAAAAACTCGATAAGGTTTGTAAGGCATGACCTACCCCTCACAAAGCCGTGTTGACTGTATTTGATCAAGCCATGCTCTTCCAGATGGTCATAAATCTTATCCCTCAGAATCCTTTCTAACACCTTGCAGACGACAGACGTGAGACTTACCGGTCTATAATTGCCGGGGATTTCCCTATTTCCTTTCTTGAAGAGAGGAATTACATTTGCCTCTCTCCAGTCCTCAGGTACGACTCCAGTGGAGAGCGAGGATGCAAAGATCTTCGCAAGTGGCGAAGCAATTGCATTTCTCGCTTCCCAAAGCAGCCGAGGACAAATCTGATCCGGGCCTGGCGACTTGTCAATCTTAATGTTTGACAAAATTTTCAGCACATCAGCTTCGTCTATCTCTATCCATTCCAGCATGCACACCTGCTCTTCAAAGGTTTCTGTCTTTCCCTCTCTCTCTCGCAACTTTAAGTACATTTAAGTCGTCATTGGACAAGCATATGGATGTACATGGAATAGTGTAGGTTAGATGGGCTTCAGATTGGTATGACAGGTCGGCACAACATCGAAGGCTGAAGAGCCTGTACTGTGCTGTAATGTTCTCTGTTCTATGTTCTCTCTCTCACTCGCACACACATGTTCTTGCTCTGCCTCTCACAGTCTATTTAAATCTCACACACATTCTCCTCTCTTTCACACACATAATTTCTCTCTGCTTCTTTCTGTCGCACATTCTCTCTGTAATACGCACACACACATTTTCTCTTGCTAACTCACACACATACATTCTCTGTCTGTCTCTCTCTCGCATTCTCTCTTGCTCTCTAACATACATTCTTTCTCTCTTACAGTCTCTCAGTCTCACACATATTTTCTCTCTTTCACACATTCCATGTCTCAATCATGCACTCTCTCATTATCACTCATCCACACTTTCTCTCTGTCTCTGTCTCTCACACACATACACATTCTCTCTGTCAACTTCTCACACATTCTCTTTATCACTCTCTCTCTCACACAATTTCTCTCTCCCTCTCTCACACAGATTCTCACTCGGCACACACACACACACACACACACACACACACACACACACACACACACAGACACATTGTCTCCCTCTCTCACACACATACATATTCTCTGTGTTGATCTCATGCATTCTCTCTCTCACATTCTATCTCACTCTCACACACTTTCACAGTCTCTCTCTCACATTCCCACTCTCTCTCTCTCTCATTCCCACTCTCTCTCTCACAAATGTACATTCTCTCTCTCTCGCACATTCTATCTCTCTCACACACACACTTTCCCTCTCTCCCACGTACATTTGCTCTCCCTGTCCCTCTCACTCACACATTCTCTCTCTGTCACAGATTCATATCCTCTCTCACACACAACTTCTGTCTCTCTTACTCACACTCTCTCACACATTCTCCTACACTCTCTCACATTCTCTCTCTGTCTCTCACACCATTTCTCTCTCACACACAAACATTCTCTCCCTCTCTCACACAACCACATTCTCTCTCTCTATCGCACATTCTATCTCTCTCGGATACTTTCCCTGTCTCCCTCATATTCTCTATCTCTCACAGACATTCACTCTCTCTCTCTCTCATATTCTCTGTCTCCCTGACGCACATTCTCTCAGTTTCTCTAAAGCATTCTCTCTCTCTCACTTTCACACACATTCTCTCTCTCTCACACACACACACTTTCCCTAACTCACACACACATTCTCTCTCACGCATTCTTTCACTCTCGCTCTCTCACACAAATTCTTTCTCTCTCACACACACATTCTTTGTCTCCCTCTCACATTCTCTTGAACTCTCACACACATTCTCTTTCTCTTTCCCACTCACATCCTATCTCTGTCTCTTTCTCTTGCACATTCTCGCTGTCCCACATACACTTGCTCTCTCTCACTCTCACACACACTTACACATTCACTCTCCTCCTCTCTATCACAGACACACATTCTCTCTCACACACACATTCAACCTCTCTCTCACTCTCACTGTCTCTCTCATACAGACATTCACCCTCTCTCTCTCATGTTCTTTCTCTCCCTCACACATATTCTCTCCATCTCTCTAACACATTCTCGCTCACTCGCTCTCACACACTTACTCTGTCTCTCTCACACACAAACTCTCTCCCCCTGTCTCTCACAGACACACATTTTCTCTTGCATACGTTGTCTCTCTCTCTCACTCTCTCTCTCCCTCATTGTCCCTCACTCTCTCTCACATTGTCTCTCCTACTCTCACACTTTGTCTTTCTGTCTCTGTCAATCTGTCTCTCACACGCACTGTCTCTCTCTTCCTCACTCTCACATGCACTCTCTCTGAAAAAACATTTTCTCTCACACACAATCGCTCTCTCTCAAACAATATTTCTCTCTCTCACACGCATTGTCTCTCATGTACACATTGTCTCTTTCTCACACACATTCTCTCTCCCTCTCTCATGCAGAATATCTCACTCTAACACACACTCTCTCTCACACACACACATATACACACATTCTCATTCTCTCTCTCTCAATCTGATAGTCACACTTTCTCTGTCACACACACACATTCTCTCTCTCTCACATACAAACATTCTCTCTCTCTACCTCACACATTCTCTTTCTCATACACACATTCTTTCTCTTTCTCACACATTAATCCTTTCTCTCTCTCTCAAATTCTCTTGAACTCCGACACACATCCTCTCTCTGTCTCTCTCTCGCACATTCTCTCTCACCCACACACACACATACATTCTCTCCCTCTCTCACATAGACACATTCTCTTTCTCTCACATGTTCTATCTCTCTCTCTCACCCACACTTTCTCTCTCTCTCCCACATACATTCACTCTCCCTGACCCTCTCACTCGCACATTCTCTCTCTCTCTCACAGATAGATATTCTCTTTCTCATACACATTCTCGCTCTCTTACTCACTCTCTCTCACACATTCTCCCACACTCTCTCTCACATTCTCTCTCTGTCTCTCTCACACCACCTCTCTCTCTCTCACACACACATTCTCTCCCTCTCTCACACAACCACATCCTCTCTCTCTATCGCACATTCTATCTCTCTCAGATACTTTCTCTGTCTCTCTCATATTCTGTCTCTCACAGACATTCACTCTCTCTCTCATATTCTCTGTCTCTGTGACACACATTCTCTCTGTTTCTCTAAAGTATTCTCTCTCTCTCACTTTCACACACATTGTCTCTCTCTCACACACATTTTCCCTAACTCACACACACATTCTCTCTCACACATTCTTTCACTCTCGCTCTCTCACACAAATTCTTTCTCTCTCACACACACATTCTTTGCCTCCCTCTCACATTCTCTTGAAATCTCACACACATTCTCTTCCTCTTTCCCACACACATTCTATCTCTGTCTCCTTCTCTTGCACATTCTCTCTCTCCCACATACATTTGGTCTCTCTCACTCTCACACACACACTCACACATTAACTCTCCCCCTCTCTATCACAGACACACATTCTCTCTTTCACACTCATTCTACCTCTCTCTCACACAGACATTCACCCTCTCTCGCTCACATTCTTTCTCTCCATCACACATATTCTCTCCATCTAACACATTTTATCTCACTCACTCTCACACACCTACTCTGTCTCTCCAACATACATTCTCTCTCACAGACACACATCTTCTCTCTCGCATACATTCCCTCTCTTTCTCACTCTCTCTCTCCCTCATTGTCCCTCACACTCTCTCACATTGTCTCTCTTACTCTCACACTTTGTCTTTCTCTCTCTGTTGATCTCTCTCACCTACATTCTCTTTCTCTCTCACACATTCACATTTTCCCTAACTCTCACTCACACATTCTCTCTCACACATTCTTTCACTCTTGTGCTCTCACACAAACTCTTTCTCTCACACACACATTCTTTATCTCCCTCTCACATTCTCTTGAACTCTCACACACATTCTCTTTCTCTTTCCCACACACATCCTATCTCTGTCTCTTTCTCTTGCACATTCTCGCTGTCCCACATACACTTACTCTCTCTCACTCTCACACACACACTTACACATTCACTCTCCCCCTCTCTATCACAGACACACATTCTCTCTCTCTTACGCATTCTACCTCTCTCTCTCTCTCTCACACTCGTTCTCTCAAACCTTCTATCTCTGTCTCATTCATTTTCTCTCTCTTTTACATTCTCTCTCTCACAGACACACATTCTCTCTCACACACACATTCTACCTCTCACTCTCTCTCTCTCAGACAGACATTCACACTCTCTCTCTCACATTCTTTCTCTCCCTCACACATATTCTCTCCATCTCTCTAACACATTCTCTCTCACTCGCTCTCACACACCTACTCTGTCTCTCCCACACACATTCTCTCTCACCCTCTCCCTCACAGACACACATTTTCTCTCTCGTATGCATTCTCTCTCTCTCTCCCTCATTGTCCCTTGTTCTCTCTCACATTGTCTCTCTCACTCTCACACTTCGTCTTTCTGTCTCTGTCTCTCTCTCTTACACACACGCACAGATTCTCTCTCTCTCTCATAAACATTTGCTCTCCCTCAAACATTCTCAATCTCGCACACACATTCTCTCTCTCACACAAATATTGTCTCTCTCGCTCGCTCATTCTCTCTCCCACACACACGTTCTGTCACTCACGCACACATTCCCTCTCTCTCATGCACACACACATTCTCTCTCTCTCTCTCATTCTCATTCTCTCTCTCATGCATTCTCTCTCTCACAAACATTAGAACATAGAACATAGAGCATAGAACATAGAACAATACAGCGCAGAACAGGCCCTTTGGTCCTTGATTTGCGCTGACCTGTGAACTAATCTAAGCACATCCCCCTACACTATCCCATCATCATCATCCATATGCTTTTCCACGGACTGTTTAAATGCCCCTAATGTGACTGAGTTCACTACACGCGCCCTTACCACTCTCTGAGTAAAGAACCTGTTTCTGACATCTGTCTTAAATCTATCACCCCTCAATATGTAACTATGCCCCCTCGGACAAGCTGATGTCATCATCCTCGGAAAAAAACCGTATCTAATCCTCTGATCATCTCGAATGTGTCTATTAAATCCCTTCTTGGCCTTCTTCTCTCCAATGAGAACAGACCCAAGTCCCCCAGCCTTTCTTCATAGGGCCTTCACTCCAGACCAGGCAGCATCCTGGTAAATCTCCTCTGCACCTTTTCCAATGCTTCCACATCTTTCCTGTACTTAGGCGACCAGAACTGCATGCAATATTCCAAGTGAGGCCACGCGAGCGTTTTGTACAGTTGCAGCATGACATCACGGCTCTGGATCTCAATCCCTCTACCAATAAAACCTAACACACTGTAACCCTTCTTAACAGCACTATCAACCTGGATGGCAACCTTCAGGGATCTATGTACATGGACACTAAGATCCCTCTGTACATCCACACTACCAAGAATCTTTCCATTGACCCAGTATTCTGCCTTCCTATTATTCTTCCCAAAGTGAATCACCTCACATTTACCTGCATTGAACTCTATTTGCCACCTTTCAGCCCAATTCTGTAGTTTATCCAAGTCTCCCTGTAATCTGCAACATTCTTCCACACTGTCCACCACTCCACCGACTTTAGTGTCATCTGCAAACTTACTAACTCATCCACCTATGCCTGCCTCCAAGTCATTTATAAAAATGACAAACAGCATTGGTCCCAAAACAGATCCTTGAGGCACACCACTAGCAACTGGACTCCAGGCTGAACATTTTCCATCAACCACCACTCAATGCCTTCTTACAGAAAGCCAGTTTCTAATCCACACTGCTAAATCTCCCTCAATCCCATGCCTCTGTATTTTCTCCAATAGCCTACCATGTGGAAACTTATCAAAGGCTTTACTTAAGTCCATGTACACCATGTCAACTACCCTACCTTCATCCACATGCTTGGCCACCTTCTCAAAAACTCAGTGAGGTTTGTGAGACATGACCTGTCCTTGACAAATCCATGTTGACTATCTCCAATCAAATTGTTGCTTGCTAGATTATTGTAAATCCGATCTCTTATAATCCTTTCCAAAACATTTCCTACAACAGGCGTAAGGCTCACAGGTCTATAATTACCTGGGTCATCTCTACTGCCCTTCTTGAACAACGGCACAACATTTGCAATCTTCCAGTCCTCTGGTACTAAACCTGTAGACAATGAGGACTCAAAGATCAAGGCCAAAGGCTCTGCCACCTTCTCCCTAGCTTCCCAGACAATCCTCGGAACACCTCCTCCTTACTAACCTCAATCCTTTCAATTCTAGTAGCCCATAACTCAGTCATCTCCTCTACAATATTCTCCTTTTCCTGAGTGAAAACACATTCTTGGTCTCTCTCTCATTCTTAATCTCTCACACACACATTCCCTCTCACACACACATTTTCTCTCTCTCCCTCATTCTGTTTCTCTGACATATACATTCTCGTCCTCTCACACACAATCTCTCACTCTCACAATTTTTCTCTCTCTCTCCCTCATTCTTGTTCTCTCTCTCACACACACATTGTCTCTCACACACATTTTCTCTCTCTCTCCGTCATTCTGTCTCTCCAACATACACATGCTTGCTCTCTCAAGCATATCTTTCTCTCACACATTCTCTCTCTTTCATTCTTGTCCTCTTTCTTTCACACGCATTCTCTCTTTCTCACACACATTCTCTCTCTCTCACACACACACACACTCTCTCTCACACACTCAATGTCTCTGTCTCACATGCACATTCTCTCCCTCTTTCCCTCACATTCATATTCTCTCTATCACACACACAAATTCTCTCTCAGATACAGATTCTCTCTCTTTCTCTTTCACTCACACACATTGTCTCGCTCTCTTACGCACACATTGTCTCGCTCTCTCACACATACATTCTCTCTCTCACACACATTCTCTCTCACACACATTCTTTCTCTCTCCCTGTCTCACGCACACATTCTCTCTCTTTCTCACTCTCATGTTCTCACTCCTCACATTCTCTCTCTCACACACTTTCTCTCTCTCTCTCATGCTCTCTCTTTCTCTATTTCTCACATTCTCTGTCTGTCTGACATATTCTCTTTCACACACACATTCTCTGTCTCACACACATTCTCTCTCCCTATCTCACACATACTCTCACACACACACATTCTGTCTCTCTCACACACATTTTCTCTCTCTCACAAATACTCTCTCTCTTTCACACACACATTCTCTCTGTCTCGTGCACACATTACTTCCCTCTTTCTCTTGCACAGACATTCTCTTTATCACACACACATTCTCTCTCTCACACACACATATTTTCTCTCTCTCCCTCATTCTGTTTTTCCAATGAATAGATCCTCGCTCTCTCACACACAATCCCTCACTCTCTCACACACATTCTCTCTCTCTCTCTCATTCTTATTCTCTCTCTCTCAGGCACATTTTTTCTCTCTCTCCCTCATTCTGTCTCTCTGACATACACATGCTCGCTCTCTCACACACAATCCCTCACTCTCTCACACACATTCTCTCTCTCTCTCTCATTCTTGTTCTCTCTCTCTCAGGCACATTTTTTCTCTCTCTCCCTCATTCTGTCTCTCTGACATACACATGCTCGCTCTCTCACACACATTGTCTCCCTCTCTCTCACACATTCTCTCTCTCTCATTCTTGTCCTCTTTCTCTCTCACACATTCTCTCTCAATCACACACACCCACTGTCTCTGACTCAAATGCACATTCTCTCCTTCTTTCCCTCACATTCATATTCTCTCTACCACACACACATTCTCTCTCTTTCTCTTTCACTCACACATTATCTCTCTCTCTCTCTCACACACACACACACACACACACACACACACACACACACACACACACACACACACACACACACACATGCACACACACAGACACAGTCTCTCGGTCTCTGTCACACACACGTTCTCTCTCTCACACACACGTTCTCTCTCTCACACACATCCTCTCTCCCTGTCACACACACCCATTCTCTCTCTCTTTCTCTCTGTCTCACATTCTCTTTGCTCTCTCGCGCTCTCACTCTCATGTTCTCACCCCTCACATTCTATCTCTCACACACTTCCTCTCTCTCTCATGCTCTCTCTTTCTCTATCTCTCTCATTCCCTGTCTCTCTGGCATACTCTCTATTACACACACATTCTCTGTCTCAAATAAAAAATGTGTGGAGCTGAATGAACACAGCAGGCCAAGCAGCTTCTTAGGAGCACAAAAGCTGACGTTTCCGGCCTAGACACTTCACCATAAATGTCTGGGCCCGAAGCATCAGCTTTTGTGCTCCTAAGATGCTGCCTGACCTGCTGTGTTTATCCAGCTCCACATTTTGTTATCTCGGATTCTCCAGCATCTCCAGCATCCCATTATCTCTGATACATTCTCTGTCTCACACTTTCTCCCTCTCTCTATCTCACACATACTCTCTCTCTCACACATACATTCTGTCTTTCTCACACACACATTCTTTCACACATTCTCTGTCTCACAAATACTCTCCCCCTTTCACACACACTCATTCTCTCTCACATTTTCTGTCTCACGCACACACTGCCTCCCTCTTTCTCTCGCACAGACATTCTCTTTATCACACACACACATTCTCTCTCACACACACATTTTCTCTCTCTCCCTCATTCCATTTCTCTGACATATACATTCTCGTTCTCTCATGCACAATCTCTCTCACACACAATCATTCTCTGTCTATCTATTCTCCACCCATAAGTCTATCTGATAGCCGCTTAAATGACCCTAATGAGGCTGACTCCACTACCCTCTCCAGCAACACATTCCACGACCTTACCACTCTCTGAGTAAAGAACCTACCTCTGACGTCTCGTCTGTATCTACCTCCACTCACTTTACTATGCTCCTTCGTAATAGCTACCTCAAACCTCGGAAAACATCTCTGGCTGTCCACTCTATCTATACCTCTGATCATTTTGTACACCTCTATCACTCTCTCCCACAAAGTTTTTCCCTCAGACCCACACACATTCTCTGTCACACACATTCTCTCTCACTCTCATAGACATTCTTTCTCTCACGCATATATTCTCTCTCTCTCTCTCACACATTCTCTCTCACTCACACACATTCTCTGCCTCTCTCTCCCTCACACACCCACACATTCTCTCTGACATTCTCACTCTCTCACATTATCTCTCTCTCTCTTCCAAACACACACACATTCTGTCTCTCTCACAAACACATTCTTCCTCTCTTTCATGCATTCTCTCACTCATACACGTATTATCTTCTCCTGATCATATTTTCTCTCCCTCTGAAACACATTTTCTCTCTCTTTCAAGCACACACACATTCTCTCTCACATACATTTTCTCCCTCTCACACACACACACACATTCTCTTTCCCTCTCACACACAGTCTCTCACTCTCATACATTCTCCCTTTCTCTTTCGCTCACTCACACAAACAAATATTTTCTCTGTCTCTCACATTCTCTCTCTCTCTTTCACACATACACTTTCTCTGTCTCTCTCTCTCTCACACATTCCCTCTGTCTCACATTCCCTTTTTCTCTCTCACAGATTCTCTCTGACATTCTCTCTGACATTCTCTCTCTGTCGCATACACTTTCTCTTTCACATTGTCTCTCTTTCACACATTCTCGTTCTCATCCCTTCACACATTCTCTCTCACTCACACGCAGATATTCTCAGTCTCACACACTTTTACCTTCTCGCTCTCACATTCTCTCTCTCTTTGACTACTACGCACACTCTCTCACACAATCTGTCTCTGTCACACGCACACTATCTCTCACTAAGTTCCTCCCTCAGACGCACACCTACACTCTGTCACGCACATTCTCTCTCTCTCTCACTCTCACCGACATTCTTTCTCTCACCCACACATTCTCTCTCTCTCATGCATTCTCTCTCCCTCTCTCTCTCTCTCACACACACACATTCTGTCCCTCCCATCACACAGAGAATATCTCACTCTCGAAACAAATTGTCTCTGTCTCGCACACAGTGTCTCTCGCACACAGACACATTCTCTCTTTCTCAGACACATTCTCTTTCATAGATAGCAAAGTGTGACGCTGGATGAACACAGCAGGCCAAGCAGCATCTCAGGAGCACAAAAGCTGACGTTTCAGGCCTAGACCCTTCATCAGAGAGGGGGATGGGGAGAAGATTCTGGAATAAATAGGGAGCGAGGAGGAGGTGGACTGAAGATGGAGGGAAAAGAAGATGGGGGAGAGGAGAGTATAGGTGGGGAGGTAGGGAGGGGATAGGTCAGTCCAAGGAAGACAGACAGGTCAAGGAGTCGGGATGAGGTTAGTAGGTAGGAAATGGAGGTGTGGCTTGAGGTGGGAGGAAGGAATAGGTGAGAGGAAGAACAGGTTAGGGTGGCGGAGACAAGCTGGGCTGTTTTTGTGATGCAGTGGGGGGAGGGGATGAACTGGGTTGGTTTTGGGATGCAGTGGGGCAAGGGGAGATTTTGAAGCTTGTGAAGTCCACATTGATACCATTGGATTGCAGGGTTCCCAAGCGGAATATGAGTTGCTGTTCCTGAAACCTTCAGGTGGCATCATTGTGGCACTGCAGGAGGCCCATGATGTACATGTCATCTGAGGAATGGGAGAGGGAGTTAAAATGGTTCGCGACTGGGAGGTGCATTTGTTTATTGCGAACCAAGTGGCGGTGTTCTGCAAAGCGGTCCCCAAGCCTCCGCTTGGTTTCCCCAACGTAGAGGAAGCCACACTGGGTACAATGGATGCAGTATACCACATTGGCAGATGTGCAGGTGAACATCTGCTTAATATGGAAAGTCATCTTGGGGCCTGGGATGGGGGTGAGGGAGGAGGTGTGGGGTCAAGTGTAGCACTTCCTGCGGTTGCAGGGGAAGGTGCCGGGTGTGATGGGGTTGGAGGGGAGTGTGGAGCGAACAAGGGAGTCACGGAGAGAGTGGTCTCTCCGGAATGCAGACAAGGGTGGGGATGGAAAAATGTCTTGGGTGGTGGGGTCAGATTGTAGATGGCGGAAATGTCGGAGGATGATGCGTTGTATCCGGAGGTTGGCAGGGTGAAGTGTGAGAACAAGGGGGATCCTGTTGGGGCGGTTGTGGCGGGGGCAGGGTGTGAGGGATGTGTTGCGGGAAATGCGGGAGACACGGCCAAGGGCGTTCTTGACCCCTGCGGGGGGAAAGTTGCGGTCCTTGAAGAACGTGGACATCTGGGATGTGCGGGAGTGGAATGCGTCATCCTGGGAGCAGTTGTGGCAGAGGCGGAGGAATTGGGAATAGGGGATGGAATTTTTGCAGGGGGGTGGGTGGGAGGAGGTGTATTCCAGGTTGCTGTGGGAGTCTGTGGGCTTGAAATGGACATCAGATTCTAGCTGGTTACCTGAGATGGAGACTGAGAGGTCCAGGAAGGTGAGGGACGTGTTGGAGATGGCCCAGGTGAACTTGAGGCTGGGGTGGAAGGTGTTGGTGAAGTGGATGAACTGTTCGAGCTCCTCTGGGGAGCAAGAGGTGGCGCTGATACAGTCATCAATGTAATGGAGGAAGAGGTGGAGTTTGGGGCTGGTGTAGGTGTGGAAGAGGGACTGTTCCACGGAACCCACAAAGAGGCAAGCATAGCTTGGGCCCATGCAGGTACCCATGGCCACCCCCTTAGTCTGTAGGAAGTGGGAGGAATCGAAGGAGAAGTTGAGGGTGAGGATGAGTTCGGCTAGGCAGAGGAGGGTGTCGGTGGAAGGGGACTGGTCGTGCCTGCGGGACAGGAAGAAGCGGAGGGCCTTGACGCCATCTGCATGAGGAATACAGGTGTATCGGCACTGGACATCCATGGTGAAAATGAGGTGTTGGGGGCCAGGGAATTGGAAGTTCTGGAGGAGGTGGAGGGCGTGGGTGGTGTCACGGACGTAGGTAGGGATCTCCTGGACCGAAGGGGAGAAAATGGACTCCACATTGTCTCTGTCTCACACACATTCTCTCTCTCACAAATTCTCTCTCTCGCTCACATTCCCTCTCACATGCGCATGCCCTCTCTGTCACACATTCTCTTTCTCCATCCTCACTCTCTCTTTCTTTCACACACACACACTCTCTCTCATTATCTCTCCCTCACATTGTCTTTCCAATTCTCTGTCCAACTCCCACAGACATTCTCTTATGTACATGAATTCTCTCACTCTCTCTCACCTTCTCTCTCTCTCTTACACACACACAAACACACACACACTCAAACACACTCACATACACATACCCTCTCCATCTCTCAGACACATATTTTGTCTCTCTTTCTCTCTCTCTCTATTACACTCACATTCAGTCTCTCTCTCTCACACACACACATTTTCTCTTTCTCACGCCCACACGTTCTCTTTCTCTCTCACACACATTCTCTCTCTCCCGTCACGCACAGAATATCTCACACTCTAATACATTTTCTCCCTCTCTCTATCATACTCAAACATTCTCTCTCACAAACACACATTCTCTCTCTCCCTCTCTCACACAGAACATCTTACTGTATAATGCACATTCTCTCTCTCTTGCACAAACATTCTCACTCACACACACATTCTCTCTTTCTCACACACATTCTCTCTCTCCTTCTCTCACAGAATATCTCACTCTAACACACATTCTCTCTCTGACACACACAAACATTCTCTGTCTCTCACATGCACATTGTCTCTCTCTGTCACAAACATATTATCTCTCTCTTTTTTGCACACACAATCTCTTTCTCTCACACATTCTCTCTCTCTCACTCGAATTCTCTCTCTCACACACACTTTCTCTCTTTCACATTCTCACACGCTCACATTGTCTCTCTCTCACGCGCACACAAATTCTCCTAAACACATTCTTTCTCCTTCATACATTCTCTCTCACACACACAACCATTCTCTCCCTCTCCCACAGAGTATCTCACTCTCTAACACACATTCTCGCTCTCACACACTTTCACCCTCATACATTCTCGCTCTCTCTTATGTTTCTCTTTCGTGCACACACATTCACTCTCTCTCTCACAAACACATTCTTTCTCTCTTCCACACATTCTCTCTCGTTTTCACACATTCTCCTTCTCTCTCCCACACACCTCTCTCACACACACATTTTCCCTCTCTCTTACTCACTTCTTGCTCTCTCACATTCTCTCTCGTGCACGCACACAAATTCTCTCTCTCTCATAAACATGTTCTTTCTCTGTTTCATATATTCTCTCTCACACACATATCTCTCTTCAGCACATTCTCTCACTCTCTTAAACACATTCTGTCTCTCTTTCACACACATACACACTCTCTCACATATTCTGTCTCTCACATTCTCACACGTTTACTCTCACATTCTCTCTTTCACACATTCTGTCTCACTCTCTTTTTACAAACATACTCTCTCTCCCTTCCTCTCACACACACACACACACACACACACACACACACACACACACACACACACATTCTCTCTCTCCCATCAACACAGACTATCTTACTCTCTGGCACATTCTCTGTCTCTTGCGCACACAAACATTTTCTCACACACACATTCTCCCTTTCTCACACTCATCCTCCCTCTCACAACCATTCTCTCTCTCTCACATTCTTGCTCTCTCATATTGTCTCTGTCCATCACACACACTTTTTCTCTTTCTGTCACAAACACATACTTTCATTCTTTCACGCGTTTTCTCTCACACACGCACATCTCTCTCCCGCACATATTCTCTCCCTATCTCTCACACACTTACTCTCTCTCACACAGACACACTCTCTCTCACACACACATTCTCTCTCTCTTTCATACATTCTCTCTCTCACACACACATTATCTTTCTTCAACAAATATTCTCACTCTCTCTCAAACACGTTCTCTGTCTTTCATGCACATGAACATTCACTCTCTCACACAAACACAAATTCTCTCTTTGTTTCATATTCTCCCTCTCTCTTTGTCTCTCTCACACATACAT
Organism: Stegostoma tigrinum; assembly: GCF_030684315.1. Taxonomy (NCBI): domain Eukaryota; kingdom Metazoa; phylum Chordata; class Chondrichthyes; order Orectolobiformes; family Stegostomatidae; genus Stegostoma; species Stegostoma tigrinum. The sequence continues at coordinate 81,664,885 of NC_081357.1, read as the reverse complement.
ATTTTCTAACTCTCTCTCTTCTCTCTCTCTCTCATACAAAGAACAAATAACAAAGAAAATTACAGCACAGGAACAGGCCCTTCGGCTGTCCAAGTCTGCGCCAATCCAGATGCTCTATCTAAACCTGTTGACTATTTTCCGAGGATCGGTATCCCTCTGCTCCTTGCCCATTTATGTATCTGTCTAGATTCATCTTAAATGATGCTATTGTGCCCGCCTCTACCACCTCCACTGGCAACACATTCCAGGCACCCACCACCCTCTGCATAAAGAACTTTCCACACATATCTCCCTTAAACTTTTCCCCTCTCACCTTGAAATCATGACCCCCTAGTAATTGAGTCCCCCACTCTGGGAAAAAGCTTCCTGCTATCCACCCTTTCTATACCTCTCATGATTTTGTAGGCCTCAATCAGGTGCCCCCATCAACCACCATCTTTCTAATGTAAATAATCCTAATCTACTCAACCTCCCTTCATAGTTAGCACCCTCCCTACCAGGCAACATCCTGGTGAACCTCCTCTGCACCCTCTTCAAAGCATCCTCACCTTTTGGTAATGTGACTGTCTCACACACAATCTCTCTTTCTCAGACACAATTACTTTCTCACTCACATACTCTCTCTCTCTTTGTCTATTGCACAGAATGCCTCAGACGTTCTCTCTTTCTCACACACACTCTTCCTCACAAGTTTACTCCATCTCACACACACTCTGTCTCACACAATCTCTCTCACTCTCGCAGACATTCTTTCTCACACACTCAAATTCTCTCTCTCTCACATTCGCTCTTTCTCCCACATACTCTGTCTCTCCCTGTCTCTTTCTCTCTCACACACACATTCTCTCTCTCTCTTACACAAACATTCTCTCTCTCAGTCTCTCTATTACACTCACATTATCTATCTCTCTCTCATACACACACATTCTCTCTCTCTCACTCACATGTTGTCTTTCTCTCTCACACACACATTTTCTCTCTCCCATCACACACAGAATATCTCAACTTCTAACACACATTTTCTCTCTCTGTCACATTCACCCTCTCTCTTTCACACACACATATGCTCTCTGTCTCATGTTGTCTCTCACACCCTTTCTCCCTCACTCTCACATACACATTCTCTCTCTCACACACATATGTTCAATCACTCTCATACACACATATTCTCTCTCTCACACACATTCTCTGTCTGTCAGAGTATATTGCTATCTCTCATACACACGCACACATGTTCTCTCTCTCACATTCTCTCTCTCGCATTCTCTCTCTCCTACACACAAATTCTCTCTGTCTCACATTCTCCCTCTCTCCCTCTCTGTCACAAATACACATTTTCTATCTCTCTCTCACACATTCTCTCTCTCACACATTCTCTCCCTCTCTCTCACATACACATTCTCTCTCTCCCATCACTCGTAGAATATCTCATGCTCTAACACACATTTTCTATTTCTCGTGCACACACATTCTCTCTAACACACCTTCTCTCCATCTTTGCCTCATTCACTCTCTCACACACACACACATTTTCTCTATCTTTCACATTACCACATGCTCTCTCTCTCATATTCTCTCTCTCTCTCACATACTCTCTTTACCTCTCTCTTTCTCATGCACACATTCTCTCTCTCAGTCTCTCTATTACACGCACATTATCTATCTCTCACTCTCTCACACAGACACACATTCTCTCTCTGTCACAGGACATCTCTCTCTCACACAGATTCTCTCTCTCTCTCTCTCTCTCGCACATATTCTCTCTATGTCAGAGTATATCACTATCTCACACACACGCACACACACATTCCTCTCTCTCTCACATTCTCTCTCTCTCTCTCATTCTCTGTCACAAACAAATCACTCACTGTCTCACATTCTCTCTCTTTCTGTCACACATACATATTTTCTATCTCTCTCTCACATTGTCTCTCATATATTCTCTCTCTCCCTCGCTCATATATTCTCTCTCTCTCACATAAACATTGGCTCTCTCACACGCAACTACTCTCTTGCTCACACATTCTCTCTCTCTGTCTGCCACACACAATACCTCACAAATTTTCTCTTTCTCACGCACACTTTTCCTCACAAATTTTCTCCGTCTCACACAGTCACTTTGTCTCACACAATCTCTCTCTCCCACTCTGACAGACATTCTTTCTCACCCACTCAAATTCTCTCTCTCTCTCACATTACCTCTCTCTCACTTACTCTCTTTCCCTTTCTCTCTTTCACACATACATTCTCACTCTTCCACACACAAATTCTCTCTCAGTCTCTCTATTGTACACACATTATCTATCTCTCTCTCATATGCACACACAGTCTCTCTTTCACACACACAAGTTCTCTTTCTCTCTCACAAACACACATTTTCTCTCTCAGCCTCTCTATTACACACGTCTCTGCCTCACTCATACACACACACATTCTCTCTCTCACACACACATGTTCTCTTTCTCTCACACACACACACATTCTCTCCCATCACACACAGAATATCTCACTCTCTAACACATATTCTCTCTCTCTTTGTCACATTACATGTCTCTCACACACACGTTTTCTCTCTTCTCCACGCACACATATACTCTCCGTCTCATATTCTCTCACACACACATTTTCTCTCTCTTGCACACATTTTCTCTCTGTCAGTGTATATCACTATCTCCATTACACACGAACACACTTATTCTCTCCCTCACATTCTCTCTCCCTCTCGCACACACATTCTCTCTCTGTCAGAGTATATCACTCTCTCTCACATGCGCACACAACCCCTCTTTCTCACACAGATTTACTCTCTCACTCACACATTCTCTCTCTCTCTGTCTATCACACACAATGCCTCACTCATTCTCTCTTACTCACGCGCACTCTCTCTCACAAATTTTCTCGGTTACATGCACACACACTCTGTCACACACAATCTCTCTCTCACTCTCACAGACATTCTTTCTCACACACTCAAATTCTCTCTCTCCCTCACTTTCTCTCTCTCTCTCATACTCTCTCTCTCCCTGTGTCTTTCTCTCTCCCTCTTACACAACCATATTCTCTCTCAGTCTCTCTCACACACACATGTTCTCTTTCTGTCTCACACACACATATGCTCTCTCTCTCTCATATTCTCTCACACACGCATTCTCTCTCTCACACACATTCTCTCTCTGTCAGTGTATATCATTATCTCCCATACACGCGAACACACACATTTTCTCTCTCAAACAAACACATATTGTCTTTCGCACACACACATCCTCTGTCTCTCACACACACTTTCTCTCTGTCACAGTATATCTCTTTCTCAAACACACACCCTATATCTGCCACCCGCACACACATTCTCTCTCTCACACACACATTATCTCTCTCACATGCAGTTACTCTCCCGCTCACACATTCTGTCTCTCTCTCTCTGCCTATCACACACACACTCTCTCATGCTTTTTGTCTCTCTCACATGCACACTCTAGAACTCAGAACATAGACCATAGAACAGTATAGCACAGCACAGGCCCTTTGGTCCACTATGTTGTGCCAAACTTTTACCCTAATCCTAAGGTCTATCTATTCTCCACCCATATGTCTATCTGATAGCCGCTGAAATACCCCTAATGAGGCTGACTCCACTGCCCTCTCCAGCAACACATTCCAAGCCCCTATCACTCTCTCAGTAAAGAACCTACCTCTGACGTCTCCTCTGTATCTACCTCCACTCACTTTAAGGCTATGCCCCCTCGTAATAGCTACCTCCACCCTCGGAAAACATCTCTGGCTGCCCACTCTATCTCAAATTGGATGGTCTACACCTGAACCGGACTGGAACCAATGTCCTTAGGGGTGCTTTTGCTAATGCTGTGGGGGAGCGTTTAAACTAATGTGGCAGGGGGATGGGAACCAAATATTGGACAGAAACGAGGTACAAACGAAAGCCTGTAGGGAACTAGATAATGGAGTCAGTGTGACTAAAGGGAATAATAGTCGGGCAGCAGATGATGAACACAAAGGGACAGGTGGCCTGAGGTGCATTTGTTTTAATGCGAGAAGTGTAGTAGCTAAGGCAGATGAGTTTAGGGCTTGGATCGGTACCTGGAGGTATGATGTTATTACTATTACTGAGACTTTGTTGAGGGAAGGGCATGATTGGCAACTAGTTGTCCCAGGATATTGATGCTTCTGATGGGATAGAGAGGGAGGTAAGAGGAGTGGAGGAGTTGCAGTAATGGTCAAAGACAATATCACAGCAGCACTGAAGGAGGGCCCATGGAGGACTCAAGCAGTGAGGCAATATGGGTAGAACTCAGAAATAGGAAGGATGCAGGAACAATGTTGGGGCTGTACTGCAGGCCTCCCAACAGTGAGCGTGAGATAGAGGTACAAATACGTAAACAGATAATGGAAAGGTGTAGGAGAAACAGGATGGTGGTGATGGGAGATTTTAATTTTCCCAACATTGACTGGGATTCACTCAGTGTTAGAACATAGAACATAGAACATTACAGCACAGTACAGGCCCTTTGTCCCTCGATGTTATGCCGACCTGTCATACCGATCTCAAGCCCATCTAACCTACACGATTCCATGTACGTCCACATGTTTATCCAATGACGACTTAAATGTACCTAAAGTTGGCGAATCTACTACCGTTGCAGGCAAAGCGTTCCATTCCCTTACTACTCTCTGAGTAAAGAAACTACCTCTGACACCTGTCCTATATCTTTCACCCCTCAATTTAAAGCTATGCCCGCTATGCCCCTCGTGCTCACCGTCACCTTCCTAGGAAAAAGGCTCTCCCTATCCACCCTATCTAACCCTCTGATTATTTTATATGTCTCAATTAAGTCACCTCTCAACCTTCTTCTCTCTAATGAAAACAGCCTCATGTCCGTCAACCTTTCCTCGTAAGACCCTCCCTCCATACCAGGCAACATCCTAGTAAATCTCCTCTGCACCCTTTCCAAAGCTTCCATGTCCTTCTTATAATGCGGTGACCAGAACTGTACACAATACTCCAAGTGCGGCCGCACCAGAGTTTTGTATAGCTTCACCATACCCTCATGGTTCCAGAACTCAATCCCTCTATTAATAAAAGCTAAAACACTGTATGCCTTCTTAACAGCCCTGTCAACCTGGATGGCAACTTTCAAGGATCTGTGTACATGGACACCAAGATCTCTCTGCTCATCTACACTGCTAAGAATCTTAACATTAGCCCTGTAGTTTGCCTTCTGGTTAGGGGTCGAGACGGAGCAGAATTAGGGGTCATGATGGAGCAGGAGGGTTTTCTAGAGCAGTATGTATGTAGTCCAACTCGGGACGGGGCCATACTGGACCTGGTGCTGGGGAATGAACCCGGCCAGGCGGTTGATATTACAGTAGGAGACTACTTTGGAAATAGCTACCACAATTCCGTAAGTTTTACAATACTCATGGACAAGGATAGGAGTGGTCCTAAAGGAAGAGTACTAAACTGGGGGAAGGCCGACCATACCAAGATTCGGCAGGATCTGAGGAATGTAGATTGGGAGAAACTGTTTGAAGGTAAATCCACATTTGATATGTGGGAGGCTTTTAGGGAGAGGTTGATTAGCATGCAGGAGAGACATGTTCCTGTGAAAATGAGGAATAGAAAAGGCAAGATTAGGGAACCATGGATGACAGGTGAAATTGTGAGACTATCCAGGAGAAAAAAGGAAGCATACATGAGGCAACCGAAGACAGACGAAGCTTTGCAAGAATATCGGGAATGTAGAGCGAATCTGAAAAAAGGGATTAAGAGGGCTAAGATAGGACATGAGATATTGCAAACATGGTTAAGGAAAATCCCAAAGCCTTTCATTCATATATAAAGAGCAAGAGGGTAACTAGAGAAAGGATTGGCCCACTTAAGGACAAAGAAGGAAAGTTATGCGCTGAATCAGAGAAAATGGGTGACATTCTTAACGAGTACTTTGCATCGGTATTCACCAAGGAGAGGGACATGACGGATGTTGAGGTTAGGGATAGATGTTTGCTTACTCTAGGTCAAGTTGACATAAGGAAGGAGGAAGTGTTGGGTATCCTAAAAGACATTAAGGTGGACAAGTCCCCAGGTCCAGATGGGATCTATCCCAAGTTACTGACAGAAGTGAGAGAGGAAATAGCCAGGGCCTTAACAGATATCTTTGCAGCGTCCTTAGACACGGGTGAGGTCCCAGAGGACTGGAGACTTGCTAATGTTGTCCCCTTGTTTAAGAAGGGTAGCAAGGCTAATCCAGGTAATTATCGACCAGTGAGCCTGACGTCAGTGGTATGGAAGCTACTGGAGAAGATACTGAGGAATAGGATCTATTCCCATTTGGAAGAAAATGGGCTTATCAGTGATAGGCAACATGGTTTTGTGCAGGGAAGGTCATGCCTTACCAACTTAATAGAATTCTTTGAGGATGTGAAAAAGTTGATTGATGAGGGAAAGGCTGCAGATGTCATCTACATGGACTTCAGTAAGACGTTTGATAAGGTTCCCCATGGCAGGCTGATGGAGAAAGTGAAGTCACATGGGGTCCAGGGTGTGCTAGCTAGATGGATAAAAAACTGGCTAGGCAACAGGAGACAGAGGGTAGTAGTAGAAGGGAGTTTCTCAAATTGGAGATCTCTGACCAGTGGTGTTCCACAGGGAACACCCTCTCTGATGAAGGGTCTAGGCCCGAAACATCAGCTTTTGTGCTCCTGAGATGCTGCTTGGCCTGCTGTATTCATCCAGGTCCACACTTTGTTATCTTGGATTCTCCGGCATCTGCAGTTCCCATTATCAGTGTTCCACAGGGATCTGTGCTGGGACCACTGTTGTTTATGACGTATGTAAATGATCTGGAGGAAGGTGTAGGTGGTCTGATCAGCAATTTTGATGATGACACTCAGATTGGTGGAGTAGCTGATAGTGAAGGGGACTATCAGAGATGACAGCAGAATATAGATAGATTGGAGAGTTGGGCAGATAAAAGGCAGATGGTGTTCAATCCGGGCAAATGTGAGGCGATGCAGTTTGGAAGATCTAATTCACGGGCGAACTATGCAGTAAATGGTAAAGTCCTAGGGAAAATTGATGAACAGAGAGATCTGGGTGTTCAGGTCCATTGTTCCCTGAAGGTGACAACGCAGGTCAATAGGATGGTCAAAAAGGCATATGGCATGCTTTCCTTCATTGGACGGGGTATTGAGTACAAGAGTTGGCAGGTCATTTTGCAGTTGTATAGGACTTTGGTTCAGCCTCATTTGGAGTACTGTGTGCAGTTCTGGTCGCCAAATTACTAAAGGATGTGGATGCTTTGGAGAGGGTGCAGAGGAGGTTCACCAGGATGTTGCCTGGTATGGAGGGTGCTAGCTATGAAGAGAGGTTGAGTAGATTAGGATTATTTTCATTAGAAAGACGGAGATTGAGGGGGGACCTGATTGAGGTCTACAAAATCATGAGGGGTATAGACAGGGTGGATATCAAAAAGCTTTTTCCCAGAGTGGGGGACTCAATTACTAGGGGTCATGAGTTCAAAGTGGGAGGAGGAAAGTTTAAGGGAGATATGCGTGGAAAGTTCTTTCCACCGAGGGTGGTAGGTGCCTGGAACGCGTTGCCAGTGGAGGTGGTAGACGCAGACACGTTAGCATCTTTTAAGATATATTTGGACAGGTACATGGATCGGCAGGGAGCAAATGGACACAGACCGTTAGAAAATAGATGACAGGTTAGACAGAGGATCTTGATCGGCGCAGGCTTGGAGGGCTGAAGGGCCTGTTCCTGTGCTGTAGGTTACTTTGTTCTTTGTTCTTTATATCTCTGATCATTTTGTACACCTCTATCACTCTCTCCCACAAAGTTTCTCCCTCAGACCCACACACATTCTCTGTCACACACATTCTCTCTCACTCACACACATTCTCTGCCTCTCTCTCCCTCACACACCCACACATTCTCTCTGACATTCTCGCTCTCTCACATTGTCTCTCTCTCTTCCAAACACACACACATTCTCTCTCTCTCACAAACACATCCTTCCTCTCTTTCATGCATTCTCTCACGAATACACACATTATCTTCTCCTGATCATATTCGCTCTCCCTCTCAAACACATTCTCTCTCTCTTTCAAGCACACACACATTCTCTCTCTCTCACATACATTTTCTCTCTCATACACACACACATTCTCTTTCCCTCTCACACACAGTCTCTCACTCTCATACATTCTCCCTTTCTCTTTCGCTCACTCACACAAACAAATATTTTCTCTGTCTCTCACATTCTCTCTCTAACACATACTCTCTCTCTCTTTCACACGTACACTTTCTCTGTCTCTCTCTCACACATTCCCTCTGTCTCACATTCTTTTTCTCTCTCTCACAGATTCTCTCTGACATTCTCTCTCAGTTGCAAACACTTTCTCTTTCACATTCTCTCTCTTTCACACATTCTCTTTTCCACTCCTTCACACATTCTCTCTCACTCACTCACACACATATTCTCAGTCTCATACACTTTTAGCTTCTCGCTCACACATTCTCTCTCTCTTTGTCTATTACCCACACTCCTCACACAATCTCTCTCTGTCACACGCACACTATCTCTCACTATGTTCCTCCCTCAGATGTACACCTACACTCTGTCACACACATTCTCTCTCTCTCACTCTCACAGGCATTCTTTCTCTCTCACACACATTCTGTCTGTCTCTCTCTCACATTCTCTCTCCCTCACACATTCTGTCTCTCTCACATGCACACACACATTCTCTCTCTCTCTGTCTCACTCTCACTCACACATTCCCTCTCTCCTACACACGTTCTCTCTTTCACAAACACATTCTCTCTCTCCCTTTCACACACAGAGTATCTCACTCTCTAATACACATTCTCTCCCACTCACACACATAAACTTTCTCTCTCACACACATTTTATCTCCAGCACATTCTCACTTGTTCTCTCAAATTGTCTCTCTCTCACATAAGCACATACTCTCTCTGTTTCACACATGCTCTGTCACACACATTATCTCTCATGCACATATTCTCTCTCTCTGTCTCAAACACATTTTCTCTATCTTTCATGCACACACACATTCTCTCTCTCACACACATTCTCTCTCTCTCTCTCTATGAACCCTATTCTCTGTATAGGGTTCCAAAACTTTGAGGAAAGCATTTTTGCATAGATTTCATAACAGGTGAGCCTTCACTTTCACAATATGAAATGGCATTGTGACATGTAACATTCTGGTGCAAAGGTATCTGCTTCCTCTTCAGTCAATCTCTTTGTGTAAGGATGTCTATGTAGAGTCTTTAGTTAGTAAGCTAAGTGTATGTAGCAGACAAACACATTATGCAGAATTTGACAATGTCTAAGTGACTGACACAAAATATGCAAACTTTAAATCTTTATTAAATTTCTTGACAAACATGACAAGAAATAAAGTAAAAGCCAAATCAGAGTGAATTTACACAATTACATAATTCATTTCTTTAATGCTTTAGACACTTACACCAATCTCTACTAACCTCTTTTCAATGAGGTACCAGGCTTTAGATGAGAAAATGGTCAGAGTGGACTAGCAATTCAACATACTTTTATTCAAAAATACACAAAAGGCACAAAAACGGGCCATATGGCAAAGTGATAAAACTCACGATTCTTACATTAGTTACTCTACTGACCACAGTCATAAGTCTTTGCACAGTGACCTTCAAGCTGAACCATGGCAGTCATCTCTCTCTCTGTCTCTCTCTCTCTCTCTCTCTCTCCTTCTCTCTGTCTCTGTCTCTCTCTCCAGGTGTTTGCAACTCTGTTGTTGGGACTGGTGGAATCTTCACTGATGGCTTCCAGGTGTACCTTCTTATCTCCCACTGCTGCATCCTTCCAGAATATTCTCTGGACCTCAGCTAATTGGCCTTCCAGGTCAAGGCCACAGCCTCCAATGGAATATCCAATGTCATATTTGGAAGATGCTGGGGCTGCCCACAGTGCCTCAACTCTGATGTGTCAAGGGCATATTCTCCTCTTATAAAGATGGTTATAACAGGAACCTACTGTTCTATTAAGTCTGCTCGCAGTACTTCAATATACAAACCAGCTTAATCTTCCAGGGCAAGTCTAGGCTTATTCTTCTTGCTCTTGCCTACCTTTATCTTGTGTGTATGCTTTGTACTTGACGTGCTCTGAAAGTCCCATTCTGGTTTCAATCCTTGCCATTTAGGCCCCTGACCTATCTGGCCAAAATGCCTTGATATTCATGAAATTGCTACTGTACTATAAACTGTATTCATAGTCTCAACTATGAGAAGATTTTATTTTACATGACAAAGAGGAGTACAATTTAAATTAGTTACTATTAATTTACTGTTCACCCTGACTTTGGCATTTAATTGCTGATATTACTGGTCAGATTTCCTATGTACTGTACATCTAATAACTTCAGTCACCTGGGTTAGACTGAAATTTTTTAGCTGCCTCAAAATTATGAACACTTTATTGCCCAAAGAATGAGTACCATGCATCTGAACTTGTAGGCAGAAACTTGGAATACAATTTGCTGAACCTCAATAGTACCAAAGGTAATGTTAGAATGATGTTTTCCAACTGCTTGTAAACTTTGTAGAAATGGTGGCTATGTGGCAGGAGAGATACAAGGAGAAACTTTGCAGTTTTATTTCCTTAGAAATTTTACTGTGCATATTTAGTTTAAAAAGATTAACTAACATGGCAATTAATGGTAGCACAAATTGCCCTTGGGTTGTTGGAATGTAGGAAGGGAATAGAGGGATACAAGTCCTCTAGGTGAAGATAGTTGTAGTATAGAAGGGCCAAATGTGTCAGCACAGGCTTGGAGGGCCAAAGGTCCTGTTCCTAAGCTGTATTGTTCTTTGTTCTTTGCTCTTTAATTTAGATTAGATTCCCTACAGTGTGGAAACAGGCCCTTCGGCCCAACAGGTCCACACCACCTCTTGGATCATCCCAAACACACCCATCCCCCTATAACCCACGCACCCCTGAACACTATGGGCAATTTAGCATGGCCAATCCACCTAGCATGCACATCTTTGGGCTGTGGGAAGAAACCGGGGCACCCAGAGAAAACCCATGCAGACACGGGGAGAACGTGCAAACTCCACCAGACAGTTACCCGAGGCTGGAATCAAACCTGGGTCCCTGGCGCTGTGACGCTGCAGTGCTAACCACTTTGTTCTACTCATCAGCATGGAAGTATATTGTTCAATGTACATGTTAACAATGGTACTGTACTGATGCTGTTTGTATGTAGGTGTTCCTAAGGCAGTGCTTTTAGGTGACTTAATAAGAAACTGGACACAACAAAAATTAGTATTTATCTCCAAATCCTGCACATGTGGGATTCTTAACTTTAGGATGAAATGCAATCCCACATCTCTGAAGTAATTGTATTATTTCAGCAAATCGTTTCATGCTTTCAACATAACTAACATTCAAGGAATGACATAAAATGTAACTTCAGTGTCAAGGTGGAAAAGTTGAGAAATGTAAAAGAATGCTTGTTGGAGGAGGTGTGTTTGTGCATAATCTAGAGAGGTAAATAAGGCAAGATAGAACTTTAGTTAATACATCCAAAAAAATGCAAAATGTAGATAGATATATAAAAGATATTAAAATATAAAAGCTGTAGAGTGTCATGTTTACCATCTTAGCAATCATTTATATTGAACAAAAATGAACGATCATATAAAATCAATCAAAAATGTTTTTCTTTATATGTGATAAGATCTGATTGTCCATGACTACTTTTAGATATAATATGCGCAAGAGGGAAAGAATTAATTTGAATGTTTCCAAGGCTGAAGATTCAGCAGTGCCAGATGGTCTCTGCAAGGCCTAACATTAGAATAGATTTCCTACAGTGTGGAAACAGGCCCTTTGGCCCAACGAGTCCACACTGCCCGTTGGAGCATCCCACCCAGACCCATTCCCCTATAACACACACACCCCTGCACACTATAGGCAACTTAGCATGGCCAATCCACCTAGCCTGCACATCTTTGGACTGTGGGAGGAAATGGAGCACCTGGAGGAAACCCAAGCAGACACAGGGAGAACATGCAAACTCCGCACAGACAGTTGCCTGAGGCTGGAATCGAACCCGGGTCCCTGGCACTGTAAGGCTGTATGCTAACCACTGAGCCACTGTGCTGCCCTAATGTTGTCAAATTCCTACACTGTCCTACATGTACACTAAGGTATGTTTTTAATTCATTTATTGAGGGCGTTGCTGGCTAGTCAGCATTTATAGCCCATCCCTAATTGCCCAGAGGGCAGTTAAGAGTCAACCACATTGCTGTGGGCCTGGACTCACATGTAGGCCAGACCAGATAAGGATGGCAGTTTCCTTCCCTAAAGAACATTAGTGAACCAGATGGGTTTTTCCAACAATTGACAATGGATTCATGGTGATCATTAGACTCTTAATTCCAGATATTTATTGAATGCCCTCACGGTGGGAATTGACTTTGGGTCCCTCAGAACATTATCTGGGTCTCTGAATTAATAGTCCGGCGATAATACCACTAGGCTGTCGCTCTGCCCAAATCAAGTAATGCAAAAGTGGGCCCAACATATGTCCTGAAGTATAAAGTATTTTTGTTTTGCTTATTTGCATGAAATAGAAAACAATTACAATGGCAGATGGAGACTATCATATTTGATGTGATTTATTTATTGTTGTCGCATTATACTTAAACACAGGGAAATGTTTTGTTTTGTGTACAATATAGGCATATCATAACATACAGGGACATACAGATGACAGGGTGATTGAACAGATTGAGGCATACAAAGTTACAGCTGCACAAGAGGTGTACAGAAGTAAGATCAACGTAGGAATGAAATTTGCAGTCCAGTGGCAGCAGGGAAGAAGCTGTTCTTGAACCCATTGGTTCATATGTTTAAGTTTTTGTATCTTCTGACAGTAGAGGCCTTTGATGTTGGCAGCTTTTCCATGGCAACAATAAGTGCAGATGTAGTCATTGGATGGGAAGTCGGCCTGTGTGATGGCCTGGGCTGTGTTCACAACTTTCTGTAATTTTTTACAGTCCTGAGCATAGCAGTTACCATCCCAAGCCGTGACGTACCCAGACAGAATGCTTTCTATGTTGCGTCTGTAAAGGTTGGTGAGGGTCCTATGTACATGCCGAATTTCCTTATCCTCAGGAGGAAATAAGAGTTGCTGTGCCTTCTGGATCATCATATCTACATGGATGGTTCAGGACAGATGGTTGGTTATGGCTGTTCCCAGGAATTTGACAGTCTTGACCTTCTCCACCGCAGGTCCACTAATGTAGATGGCAGGGATGTCCTCCTTGCGCTCCAAAGTTGATGTGCAGCAATTTAGTTTTGCTGATATTGAGGGAGATTGATGGAGAGATTGTTATCTCTGCACCACAACACCAAGCATTCTATCTCCTTTCTGTATTCTGTCTCATCATCATTTGATATCTGGGCTATTTTGTCAAAACATCTATGCTTGTAAACGTCAACATATGTAACCTGAATGCCATCCATTCTAATGATAAATGTCAGTGTTGTGTTTTGATTAGCATTCTAAGGACATATGTTAATCTGAATTGTCACTTGTGTACTTTGGTTTACTTAATAGTTCATAATACGTGCATAATGAATGATAATTATTTGATGAAAGACAAATAATCATAGCTCATAGGATCTTTACAGAGTGGAAACGGGGCCTTCGACCCAACAAGTCCACACCGACCTTCAGAGCATCCTACCCAGATCCATCACACTATAGCCGATCTAATCTACACATCCCTGAAATCTATGGGCAAATTTGCATCGCAAATCCACCTAGCCTGTATACCTTTGGACTGTGGGAGGAAACCGGAGCATGTGGAGGAAACCCATGCAGACACGGGGAGAATGCACAAACTCTAAACAGACAGGGTGGAATCAAATCCAGGATCCTGGCACTGTGACACAGCAGTGCCAACCACTTCAAATAATGTTCTCCTGCATATGGAAACTAAATTGCTGGGGGTGGCTCAGCGGCTCAGTGGCTAGCATGCAGCCTCACAGCACCAGGGACCCAGGTTCAATTCCAGCCTCAGGCAACTGTCTGTCTGAATTCCCAACATTTAATTTAAAGCTAACATTCTGGTGTTGTCATTTCTATCTGTACCTTTCTGGTATTTGGTATAATTTACAGCAAGATGCCTCAGAGGTTTTTTTCCCACTACACTAGACTTGTGCAGACCATTTCTTTTCAATCTCATATCTTGAATCTAAGAGCCAAATCCTGTCTCTTCTCTTTTCAGAATGTATGGATGCCTTCACTGCTTTTGGTGTTCCAAATGAACATAACACGCCAGCTTCGCCTTGGCTGGGGCCTTACCTGGTTTAATCTTAGACTCCACTATATTTTTATTCATGCTTATTTATTTTAACATCATTCATGAAGTGAGTTAAATATTTTCTTCAATAATACATTGCATGATACTTTTCTTTATTTTCTTTCACATATTTCAGTGCACATATGCATTTTGCACAAATCAATACATTACTTTTGATATCTTCCTTCCCTCTATCAAACTAGTTTGATATTAAACGCAAGCTTTTAAATTGTCATTGTTTGTGAATCGATGTCATTGATATCAAGAAGAAATTAACATCTAAAAATGCTACATCTTATCAAATAGTTTTGAAACGCACTAATAAAGTCAATTGACAAAAAATATCAAAGTAAAAAGGCAACCAATAGTTATATAATATAAGAGAAGAATGCTGATTTGCAGACAAATGAACATATTAGTAGAGGTATTTCCATGGAGAATGTATCAGTTAATTATAAGTGATCATTAACTATCAAGCTTCGTTTAAATTTTAAACAAAGCTGACCACGATTTGTCAAGTCATTGTTCTGAGTAATGGATCAGAGAATAGGTTATTATTTTGTTGCATTGAAACAGGTGCAACGTGTACATATTTTCTCTGCAAATCACAGGTCCTGTGTACTAATATATGTAGTTTACAATACACACAAGTATACCATAATGCTTGGTTAGTTCGCTGAGCTGACCGGTTTCCGTGCAAACATTTCGTCTTCCTTTCAGATGACATTGTCAGTGCCGTGTAGCCTCTGTTGAAGTGCTGTTGTTCTGTCCTACTTTGAATTTATATTGTCCAGCCTGCCATGGTGGATAATCCTGCTTCCGGTTTTACACGGTAGTGGTATATAGATGGGATCTACTTCAACCTGTTTCTTAATTGCATTGGTGGTTGAAAGCCAAGCCTCCAGGAATTCTTGTGCTTGCCCTTGTCTTGCTTGTCCTAGCACTGTAACTTTGACTCAGTTAAATTAATGTCCTTCTATGTCGGTGAGTATTGAAATGAGGGAGAGTTGGTCGCGCTGTTTCGATATCCCAGTCCCATGTTCCCAACCATGATCTGACTTCATTTGCCTCACCAGCTAGGCGTCTTAAATTGAAATAAATGCAGTTTAACTTATCAGTCCTACTTTATTCTTTGCTTTGTTCCTGCCTGTCCTGACTGTTTGACTTATTTGTTTTCCCAACCGTATCAGTCTCAGACTCCTCTCTTTCTTCACTATCTCCCTAGGTTCCACCCTCACAGCCTGACTAGTTTAAATCCTCCTGAACAGCTTTAGCAAATCTCCCCACCAGTATATCAGCCCCCTCCAATTCAGGTGCAATCCTTTCATCTTATACAGGTCACCTCCACCCCACAAGAGATTCCAATGATCCAAAAATGTGATTGTTTCTCCCCTGCATAGCTCCTCAAATACACTTTCATGTGCTCTATCCTCCTATTCCTGCCTCACTGGCTTGGGGCACCATGAGTAATCCAGATATTACTACCCTCGAGAGCGTCTTTTCTAAATTCCTGCCTAACTTCCTATATTGTCTGTTCAGAATCTTGTACTTCTCTCCTCCTGTGTCGTTAGTTCCAATGTGTACACCCTCTGCTGGTCCGTCTTGCCTTTGAGATTATTCTGCACCCTTTCAGATATTCTTGATCTTGGCACCAGGGAGGCAACACACCATTCTGATGTCTTGCTGCCAGCTGCAGAAATGTCTGTGTGTGCCTCTGACTAGAAAATCTTCTATCACAATTGACCGCTTGGAACATTGCATTCCCCTTGTTACAATAGAGCTAGGAATTTCATAGCAATTACAGAGACATGGCTCAGGGGTGAACAGTAATGGCAGCTTAATGTTCCATGTATAGATGCTATAAGAAAGATAGAAAGGGAGGCAAGAGAGGAAGGGGAGTGACGTTTTTCATTAAGGATAATATTACGACTATACTGAGGGAGGACATTCCTGGGAATATGTCCAGGGAAGTTATTTGGGTAGAACTGAGATATGAGAAAGGGGAGATCACCTGATTGGGATTTTACTAATGACCCCCTAATAGTCAATGGGGAATTGAGAAACAAATTTGTAAGGAGATCTCAATTATTTCTGAGCATAACAGGGTGGTTATGGTAGGGGATTTTAATTTTCCAAATATAGATTTGGACTGCCATGGTGTTAAGGGCATGATTGGAGAGGAATTTAAGTGTGCCCAAACAAAAATTCCGATTTCAGTATGTTGATGTACCTACTAGACAAATTTGACCTACTCTGGGGAAATAAGGCAGAGCAGGTTACTGAGGTGTCAATGCGGGAGCTCTTTGGGGTAGGTGACCATAATTCTATCAGTTTGAAAATAGTGATGGAAAAGGATAGACCAGACCTAAAAGTTAAAGTTCAAAATTGGAGGTAGGTCAAGTTTGATAGTATGAGAAAGAACTTTCAACAGTTGATTGGGTGTGGATGTTCACAGGTAAAGGGACGGCTGGAAAATGGGATGCCTTCAAATGAAACAACAAGGGTCCAGAAACAATACGTACCTTTTAGAACATAGAACATGAACAATACAGCGCAGAACAGGCCCTTCAGCCCTCGATGTTGCGCCAACCTGTGACCTAATCTAAGCTCGTCCCCTTACACTATCCCATCATCATCATCCATATGCTTATCCAAGGACTGTTTAAATGTCCCTAATGTGGCTGAGTTCACTACATTGGCAGGCAGGGCGTTCCACGCCCTTAGCACTCTCTGAGTAAAGAACCTGCCTCTGACATTTGTCTTAAATCTATCACCTCTCACTTTGTAGCTATGCCCCCTTGTACAAGCTGACGTCATCATCCTCGGAAAAAGACTCCCACTGTCCACCCTATCTAAACCTCTGATCATCTTGTATGTCTCTATTAAAACCCCTCTTAGCCTCCTTCTCTCCAATGAGAACAGACCCAAGTCCCTCAGCCTTTCTTCATAGTGCCTGTGCTCTAGACCAGGCAACATCCTGGTAAATCTCCTCTGCACCTTTTCCAATGTTTCCACATCCTTCCTGTAATAGGGCAACCAGAACTGCATGCAATATTCCAAATGAGGCCGCACTAGTGTTTTGTACAGTTGCAGCATGACATCACGGCTCCGGAACTCAATCCCTCTACCAATAAAACCTAAAACACTGTAAGTCTTCTTAACAGCACTATCAACCTGGGTGGTTTTAGGTTGAAGGACAAGGCTGGTAGGTGTAGGGAATGCCGGATGACTAGAGAAATTGATGTTTTTGTCAAGAAAAAAAAGGAAGCATATGTTAACTGTAGACAGCAGGGATCGAGCGAATCTCTAGAAGAGTATAAAGGCAGTAGAAGTATACTTAAGCGGGAAATCAGGAGGGCAAAAAGGTGACATGCAATATCTTTGGCTAATAGGGTTAAAGAGAATCCAAAGGGATTCTACAGATACATTAATGACAACAGGAAACTAGGGAGACAATACATCCCCTTAAAATCAGCAAGACCACCTATGTGCGGGACCACAGGAGATGGGGAAGATATGGAATGAGTATTTGCATAACACTGATATGGAAGATAGACAACGTGTAAAATAAATAGAGACATCTTGAAAAATGTCCATATTACAAGGAAGAGGTGCTTAGTGTCTTAAAATGATTAGAGGTGGATAAATTCCCAGGACCTGATCAGGCACAGCCGAGAACTCTGTGGGAAGAGAGGTAAGATATTATTGGCCTCTTTACTGAGATATTTGTGTCATCAATTGCCACATGTGAGGTGCCAATAGACTGGAGGTTTGCCAATGTCTTGCTACTTTTTAGAAAGGTGGTAGAGGTAAATGTGTGAGGTAATTCACTTTGGAAGGAGTAACAGGAGTACAGAATACTGAGCTAATGGTAAGATTCTTGGTAGATTAGATTATAAGACCATAAGACCAGAAGGCATAGGAGTGGAAGTAAGGCCATTCGGCCCATCAAGTCCACTCCGCCATTTACATCATGGCAGGGAGGCATTTCAACTCCACTTCCCTGCACTCTCCCCATAGCCCTTGACTCCTTCTGAGATCAAGAATTTGCCTTGAAGGCATCCAACGTCCCAGCCTCCACTGCACTTCGTGGCAATGAATTCCACAAGCCCACCACTCTCTGGCTGAAGGAATGTCGTCTCATTTCAGTTTTAAATTTACCCCCTCTAATTTTAAGGCTGTGCCCACGGGTCCTAGTCTCCCCGCCTAACGGAAACGACTTCTTTGTGTCCACCCCTTCTAAACCATACAATATCTTGTAAGTTTCTATTAGATCTCCCCTCAACCTTCTCAAATCTAATGAGTACAATCCCAGGATCCTTAGCCGTTCATCATACGTTAAACCTACCATTCCAGGGATCATCCACGTTAATCTCCTCTGGACACGCTCCAGGGCTAGTACGTCCTTCCTAATGTGTGGGGCCCAAAATTGGACACAGTATTCTAAATGGGGCCTAACTAGAGCTTTATAAAGCCTCAGAAGCACATCGCTGCTTTTATATTCCAGCCCTCTTGAGATAAATGACAACATTACATTTGCTTTCTTAATCACGGACTCTACCTGCAAGTTAACTTTTAGAGAATCCTGGACCAACACTCCCAGATCCCTTTGTACTTCTGCTTTGCAAATTTTCTCACCATGTAGAAAATAGTCCATGCCTGTATGCTTTTTTCCAAAGTGCAAAACCTCACATTTACTCACATTGAATTTCATCAGTCATTTCCTGGACCACTCTCCTAAACTGTCTAAATCTTTCTGCAGCTTCTCCACCTCCTCAGTACTACCTGCCTGTCCACCTATCTTTGTATCATCAGCAAACTTCGCCAGAATGCCCCCAGTCCCTTCATCCAGATCATTAATATATAAGGTGAACAGCTGCGGCCCCAACACTGAACCCTGCAGGGCACCACTCGTCACTGGTTGCCATTCCGAAAAAGAACCTTTTATCCCAACTCTCTGCCTTCTGTCAGACAGCCAATCCTCAATCCAAGCCAGTAGCTCACCTCGATTAGGTTCCCTATAGTGTGGAAACAGGCCCTCTGGCCCAACAAGCCCACACTGCCCCTTGAAGCATCCCACCCAGACCCATCCCCCTATAACCCACACACCCCTGAACACTATGGGCAGTTTAGCATGGCCAATCCACCAAGCATGCACATCTTTGGACTGTGGGAGGAAACTGGAACATCCGAAGGAAACCCATGCAGACACAGGGAGAATGTGCAAACTCCACACAGACAGTCACCCAAGGCTGCGATCGAACCCGTGTCCCTGGCACTGTGAGGCTGCAGTGCTAACCACTGAGCTACCATGCCGCCTAGTGTGTGGATGCCCAGAGAGATCCCGGTGTCCAGATTCTTGAAAGTTGCCACCCAGGTTGATAGGATTGTTAAGAAGGTGTGCGGTGTGTTAGGTTTTATTGGTGGAGGAATTGAGCTTTGGAGCCATGAGGTCATGTTGTAGCTGTACAAAACTCTGGTGCGGCCACACTTCGAGTATTGCATACAGTTCTGATCACCGCATTATAGGAAGGATGTGGAAGCATTGGAAAGGGTGCAGAGGAGATTTACCACAATGTTGCCTGGTATGGAGGGAAAGTCTTATGACAAAAGTCTGAGAGACTTGAGGCTGTTTTTGTTAGAGGGAAGAAGGTTAAGAGGTGACCTAATAGAAACATGCAAGATGATCAGAGGATTAGATAGGATGGTCAGCGAGAGCCTTTCTGCTTGGATCGAGATAGCTAGCACGAGGGGACATAGCTTTAAATTGAGGTGTGATAGATATAGGACAGATGTCGGGGTAGGTTCTTTACTCAGAGAGTAGTAAGGGCGTGGAATGCCCTGCCTGCAACAGTAGTAGACTTGCCAAGTTTAAGGGCACTTAAATAGTCATTAGATAAGCATATAGATAATAATGGAATAGTGTAGGCTAGATGGGCTTGAGTTTGGTTTCACAGGTCGGCACAACATTAAGGGCCGAAGGGCCTGGACTGTGCTGTAGTGTTCTATGTTCTAAGCCAGGGAACAAGAGACTGGTTAGCCTGACATCAGTGATGGGCAAATTGTTGGAGGGAATCCTGAAGGACAGGATTTACATGTATTTGGAAAGGCAAGGGTTGATTAGGGATCGTCAACATGGCTCTGTGCATGGAAAGTTGTGTCTTACTAACTTGATTGACTGAGTTTTTTGAAGAAATAATGAAGAGGATTGATGGTGACAAAGTGGTTCATGTGATCTATATTAACTTCAGAATGGTGTTCAACAAGGTTTCTCGTGGTAGACTTGTTGGCAATGTTAGATCATTCAGAATATAGGAGGAACTAACCATTTGGATAGAGAACTAGCTCACCAAGGTAGAAGACAGAGGGTGGTGGTGGAGTGTTGCTTTTCAAACTGGAGGCCTGTGATCAGCGATGTGCCACAAAGATTGGTGCTGGGTCCACTGATTTTTGTCATTCAGATAAATGATTTGGATGTGAACATAGAAGTAATGGTTATGAAGTTTGCAGGTGACACTAAAATTGAAGGTGTATTAGACAACGAGAAAGGTTACCTCAGAGTACAATGGGATCATAATCAGATAGGCCAATGGGCAGAAGAGTGGCAGATGGAGTTTAATTTAGATAAATGTGAGATGCTGCATTTTGGAAAGGCAGATCAGGGCGGGTCTTATACAATTAATAGTATGGTCCTGGGTAATGTTGCGGAATAGTAAGACCTTAGAGAGCAGGCTTATGGTTCCTCGAAAGTGGAGTTGCACGTACATAGGATAGTGGAAAATGTGTTTGATATGCTTGTCCTTATTGGTCAGTGCGTTGAGTACAGGAGTTGGGATGTCATTTTGAGGCATTGGTTAGGCCAGTTTTGGAGTAATGCATGCAATTTTGTTCTTCCTGGTGTAGAACAGATGTCATGAAAATAGAAAGGGTTCAGAAAAGATTAACAATGATGTTGCCAGGGTTGTAGGGTTTGAGCTATAGGGAGAAGCTGAATAGACTGGACTATTCCTGGAGCATCAGGGGCTGAAGAGTGACCTTTATTTTTGTATAAAATCATGAGGGGTATGGTTAGGGTGAACAGGTATTTTCCCTCAGGTGGGGAAGTCCAAATCTAGAGGGCATAGGTTTAAGGTGAGAGGCAAAAGATATAAAAAGGGACGTAAGGGGCAACACTTCACGAAGAGGGTGGTGGGTATCTGGAATGAGCTGCCAGAGAAAGTGGTGCAGACTGGTACAATCACAACATTTAAAAGGCATTTGGATAGGCATATGAATAGGAAAGGTTAGGAGGGATTTAGGCCAAATGCTGGTAGATAGGACTAGGTTGATATAAGATATCTGATCAGCATGGATGAGTCGGACAAAAGGGTCTGTTTCTGTATTGTGTATCTCTGTGACTCTGTGTTGTTTTGTGTGGTTGGTACCTTGCTTGCTATGAATTATTGAAGCGATATGCTGCTTATATGATCCAGTAAATGTTGGGACATATGGTGTACACATTGCACAAGCATTGAACTGGCATTGAAATTCACATACTGCATTTTTCATTTCTGTAATCAGCAAAGTGCCTTTTTGCCGTAATGGTGACATCCTATTAGTGGCATTTATGCAGCTCATAACAGATATGTGCACTAGCTAGCTTTGTCGTTACTGAAACGTATGAGATATCTTACACTTCTTAGGTAATCTGAGGCAGACTGGGCACTTTTGAGGAGCAGAACTGGGTGATGCTTTGATCTATCGGAGTCAACTGTCTTGTTTTAAAATTAAAACAAAGCTTGGAATTTAAATGATTAAATTAGCACATACATGGTTGTAATGCCTATTAACCAAAGTTCACTTTTGTTTTCCCTTTACTTTTGTATTCTTATGATTGTATTCTTTTGATTCTTGAGAATATTATGATATTCTTACGAGTGCAAGAAGGAAAATTTTGACAAAATGTCCCAAAAGTTTCATCAATATTTAAGTTCTAGACAGTAAAATAACTAAATTAACTCCTGATAACTTATCTCCCTCAGCCTTTCTTCATAAGGCCTTCGCTCCAGACCAGGCAACATCCTAGTACATCTCCTCTGCACCTTTTCCAATGCTTCCACATCCTTCCTGTACTGGGGCGACCAGAACTGCACGCAATATTCCAAATGAGGCCGCACTAGCGTTTTGTACAGTTGCAGCATGACATCACGGCTCCGGAACTCAATCCCTCTACCAATAAAACCTAACACACCGTAACCCTTCTTAACAGCACTATCAACCTGGATGGCAACCTTCAGGGATCTATGTACAAGGACACTAAGATCCCTCTGCACATCCACACTACCAAGAATCTTTCCATTGACCCAGTATTCTGCCTTCCTATTATTCTTCCCAAAGTGAATCACCTCACATTTACCTGCATTGAACTCTATTTGCCACCTTTCAGCCCAATTCTGTAGTTTATCCAAGTCTCCCTGTAATCTGCAACATTCTTCCACACTGTCCACCACTCCACCGACTTTAGTGTCATCTGCAAACTTACTAACTCATCCACCTATGCCTGCCTCCAAGTCATTTATAAAAATGACAAACAACATTGGTCCCAAAACAGATCCTTGAGGCCCACCACTAGCAACTGGACTCTAGGCTGAATATTTTCCATCAACCACCATTCATTGCCTTCTTACAGAAAGCCAGTTTCTAATCCACACTGCTAAATCTCCCTCAATCCCATGCCTCCATATTTTCTCCAATAGCCTACCATGTGGAAACTTATCAAAGGCTTTACTGAAGTCTATGTACACCATGTCAACTGCCCTACCCTTATCCACATGCTTGGTCACCTTCTCAAAAAACTCAATGAGGTTTGTGAGACATGACCTGTCCTTGACAAACCCATGTTGACTATCTCCAATCAAATTGTTGCTTGCTAGATGATTATAAATCCTGTTACGAGTTGGATGACACTTCATCAGAACTGGGTTAATCAGTTCTGTCAGCAAATTCTGTTTTTTGTCTCAGATCTCCAGCAACTGCAATTGATTGCATCACAGATTTACAGCACCTGCAATATTGTGTACAGAGTAGGACCAACAACGAGTCACTCCTGACAAAGTACACCTCTCCCTTTTAGCGACTCAAGGCGTGATTGAATGCTGACGTTACGATGCCCTTCAGTGGCTCGGAGATACTCGTCGCACCTGCGCCTCTGGAAGCATATGCCTTTCCGCTCAAGCGGTGATGGAAATTAAAATTATAGGCGCAGATGACGGGTTAAATCTCACAATGATCAGCAGGATGATGTACTGATTTATGGAGTGTTACAATAATCAATAGAATACTGTGTCTTAATAGAATGAAGTGCTTGAGCATAGGTCAAGGAAGTGTAGAACAATGGTAGTACACCTAGGTTAGCTATTAATGGCAGCTCACTTGCTTGTGGCAGATGTAATAATAAATAAGAAACTCGGATACAGGCACAAGATGGTTTCTTGATGCAAGTTAGCAACAAAATGGCTTCTAGGGTGCAAACTGTTTACTAATTCTGCTAAAGCTACGTAATCACAAACCCTCAGGCCGTTGTAAAGAAAGATAGTCGACAATGATAATGGGAACTGCAGATGAAGGGTCTAGGTCCAAAATGTAAGCTTTTGTGCTCCTGAGATGCTGCTCGGCCTGCTGTGTTCATCCAGCTTCACACTTTGTTAAGATAGTAGACAATGCGCTTGTCAAAATACAACAATAACCTCATAAGATTGAGAAGCACTAACCGCTCTGGCTGACCTTCAGTGGCTCTCTGTTGCAAGATAGAAATGATCTAAGAGTAGTGTCATAAGTTGTTTACCAATTAATACCATTGGGCATGCTGATAATTTTGAAGAAAATAGGTTAGCAAAAGGGTATAAAAAGTAACCAGCCCCAAGGATCGGGGACCATCGGGAAACCATTTTTCTGATTGTCACAGCTTTTGTTTGTGAATAAAAGTTTAACTTCCTGAAGAATTCTCCGCATCTCTACTACAGTGGCTGGTGACGATTGACATGTCAATCACTCAAACACCATAGGGTGTGTCCCAGGTGGTGTGTCATTCGCCCCCAATAGAAGAATCAAGTTGGGGTGCAAGGAGTGGAAGGGAGAGCAGCTCTCGTGTTCAATCAGCTCGTGGGTGACAGGGCGGCTATGTGCAGTGATAGTGGGCTAGGAGGATACGATGCAGGGCTTAAGCATAGATACCGTGATGTTAGTGTCCAAATCAGCAGCAGAAAGGGATGAGAAAATTCTGTTTTTCCGCTGAGCCACAGCTTGTGGGAGTCAGTGTTCCCGCAAGTATTTTTAAGGATCTGATTTCTTTCTGCAGCTTCAGTGAAGGAAAGAGACTGATAGGAAGAAATTAATGGAGAAGGGAAGAAGCTAACGTTGGCTTCTGCACTTGAATGCATCCGAGTCACCGAGAGACCAAAGTAATGGGAACTGCAGATGCTGGGGAATCCAAGATAACAAAGTATGGAGCTGGATGAACACAGCAGGCCAAACAGCATCTTAGGAGCACAAAAGCTGACATTTTGGGCCTAGACCCTTCATCAGAAAAGTCTAGGCTGGAAACGTCAGCTTTTGTGCTCCTAAGATGCTGCTTGGCCTGCTTTGTTCATCCAGCTCTACACTTTGTTATCACTGAGGGACCATCTCATTGAGGGGATTGTTGTTGATGGATTTCTCTGTTCTTTCACACAGTGTGCATGTTTATTTGGGCGATTTTATTCGCACACGATGTGAAGTGAGTTGTTTGTCACAGATTATGTTTTCAAAAGTTGAAGGAGTTTCTTTGATTCCATAAAAGAAGAATAACAATGATTTTATTTCTTCCAGTCGCAAAACTTTATTTCTCCCCCACCACTCCCCTGACCTCACTGTTTCATTAAAAACTATACCATGCTGCCTAAGATGCTGGCAGAGAGGAGAATTTTCATGAAGATGCTGGGGACTATCTGCTGCTAGTGGCTCTCAAATTGACAATATGTTCAGTTTTTAAATCTTGGCTTATTCTAGGGAGCAAGCAAAATTCACTGTGGTGTCTCACAAGCACACCACTGCATTTAGGTAGTCACTGATACACTTTTCAGGTGACTTCATTAGCTACAACACAGATGTGTCAGGTCAGCTGAGTGTTGAGCATGATAGCTGGATACCCTAAAATACTGGAAGTCATAGACTGCATGCAAGTGACCATCATTGACTCTCATAAGAGATCCAGGGCCAGTCAGGAGCTGTAAGGCATTTTGTTTCATCCAAGTCTCACTTATTGTGATCACCACCAGAAGATCATGCAGGTCTGTGCTTAGTGCTCTGGGAATAGCTGAAATTCTCAGCACTCACATGAGCTGCAATTATATACACCCCCACCACAAATTGAGGGATAGATACTTATTGAAAGGGGTCAACTGCTGAAGAGGTGACTCATGACTGTAGTAAAGAATCAGCATAAATAGGTTGAGTACAAGTAGAACACGAGGCACGCATTCACCATCGTCACCATTTACTAATCTCTCAACATCCACATATACTGATGAGAGGGAGATTGCAGTATTTATGGTCTGGTTAGATGCCTCCAATGTCATGTCAGAGCATATATAATTCCTCAAATTTGTGGCAGATCTTCACAAATTTCTAGTTTGAATCTTTTTAATACATTTTCTACAACCGAAACAAATAGTTTTGAAAATAGAAATTGGATTTCTGCTAGACTTCCTAGCAGATATAGTATCAAGTTTAAAACTTTTCTTTTGAGAAAGAAAGTATACTACTTTCTTATGGCTGTACATGTACAGACTTAAAGACAAGCTTTAACTCTGTAATTTTAATGTTTAGTTTTCACAGCACACAAACTTGGAAGCATTTAAGATTCAGTGCCAGTTGTTTCCAACTTTTTTATCTTCATCTGCTAACCAATTTTGAAAAATAATCTGATGTCAACAATAAAGGGCTTTAACAATGGCTTAAATGTTTTTTGAATGAATGATATTCTCTCAGTTAGGTAAAATTTGTGCTTCATCATTGTAAGGGAGGGATCATGAATTCTGGTAGCAGGAGACTCAGAATCAATTAACATTAATTCCCAATTCCTCAACAGTGCACTCTGCTGGAGTTGCTAGAGGTCTGGAGTGACTTGCCTGGGAATTGGATACTGCAGCAGTAGGTCAAATTTTGTTTTGTGCTTCTAAGATCTCCATTGCTAACCACTGCTTGACAAGGTCAGAATTATTTTTAACATGGTAAAAGGGAAAGCAGTGCTCATTGTTACTGTCAGCCTCCACAATGTACCTATTGTAGTTGTCACAGACGTTGTAGCCCAAATGCTTACAATTAATGCAGCATGCTTGGTACCCTAGTCTTCATGAATAGTGCTTACGGGAGATTACCACAGACTTGCTCCCAGACCGTATCAGAATATTGAATCAACTCATCCCAGGCCATGTTTTATTCTCACAAATGTTCGATGAGTATAGACTATAACTTGAATATTTTCAGGAAATGATTTTTGAAGGTCAGAGAGTCAAAATCTTGCTCTCTCTCTAACAGGTTTAAAATGTTGAAGCCGAGAAAAACAAAGATATGAAATCAAAAAATGGGATAAAAAGCTGTTAGAAAGAGCTCCAAAAGAGACAGGCGAAGATGAATTTAAGATAAAGGCAGGGAGGCACAAGAAACAGGAAATTAGAGTGACTCCAAGAATCACATGGGAACTGACTGTTGCAGGAAGGAACATCAAGCTATAAGTAAGGACTGGAGGAGACTATTGACACACAAGGACTGAATGGCTGGAACACATTTTTGAAGATTGTAAGTGAGTCATCCCTTTCTCCAAGACATATCAGAGATAATGGGAACTGTACATGCAGGAGAATCCGAGATAACAAAGTGTGGAGCTGGTTGAACACAGCAGCATCTTAGGAGCACACCTGCCGTGTTCATCCAGCTCCACACTTTGTTATCCCTTTCTCTAAGTCTGGTTCAATAACAGCACCACACCTTGGCAGCTGAATGTCAGGCTGGTTGAAATTGCCATATCAAATATTTTCAAAAGGTCTGGACAATGAAGGACATCCTAGATGACAAGAGTTGAGGAGCAATTTGAGTTTTGATTTTGAATTTGATTTATTGTTGTTGTCACGTGTGCCGAGCTATAGAGAAAAACATTGTTTTGCATGCTACACAAGTAGATCATACCATACAAAATGCATAAGGCTTGTCAAACTTCCAAGAAAAGGAACCTCTGTGACTGCAATAACTAGAGGGTATAATATCACTGCTCGTACCTGACAGGGTCTTCAGCATGGTGCTTCTCAACACATTGTCTACTTCTGCTTCCAACGCCCATTGTGGAGATCATGCTGTGAGCAAATCTTTATGTTTAGGAGCATCACCATAGAGCAGAAGCTAGAAGGCATTTGTTATCAACTTCATTAATTTCAAAAAGGGTTTCAACAGCATGTATCAGTAGTCACTCTGATAATTATACAGCAGTACCATATCCTGGGCCAATATATTAATACCTTCAAAGTCCAAATGCTGTATCAAAACTAATATGGGCAGCAGAGGTTTCTCCAGCATCAGAGGAGTACAGCAACGCTGCATGTCCTCTCCATTCATTTTCTTCTTGGTTACTGATTTCATCATGAGGAAGGTGGTAGTGGGTGAAGTCTTTGGTACCACATAGTAACACCATTACTTGACAGACCTGGATTGCACAGGCAACATTGCCTTGCTGGTATGAGAATCTTGCGTACCGCAGACATGTCCTAAGAATAATGTCAAAGATTAGATTAAACATCAGCTGTAAGAGGACTAAAACAATGATAAATAGACAGCAACAAGACTCTTCCAACACCATCAGATAACTGAACGTCATGGACGATGATCACTTCTCCCAGCTAGGAAGCAGCTTCTTTAGAGAGAGTGATATAGATATTAACGCCCACACAAGAATAACCAAAGCGGCATCAATTTTCCAACAGGACTACATAGTCTAGAAATCCACATGATCAATGCAACCATAAATCAGAAAAACCACGTCTCTATTTTAGTATCAACTGTAATCTATGCCGCAGGACATGGAATAGAACACTAAAGATGCCACAAAAGCTAGATATCTTTCAAAGTGATGCATACGTAATATCCCATGAAGAGACAGCATCACTAACAAAAAAGTACTCCTGAGGACTAGTTAGAAGTAATTGTGGTGTGGAAACAGATAGACTAAGACTGTCAGGAAATTTCCTTCATTTTCTGGATGTAAGCCCCACCTGACAAAGACAGAGTTGACCAAAGAAAACGTAGTGAGGGATAGAGAAAATGGGGAATTATAGACCGGTCAGCCTGACATCAGTGGTGGGAAAGATGCTGGAATCAATTATAAAAGTTGAAATTATGACTTTTGGATAGCAGTAACAGGATAGGTCAGAGTCAGCATGGAATTACGAAGGAGAAATTGTGCTTGACTAATCATCTGGAATTTTTTGAGGATGTAACTATGAAGACGGACAAGGGAGAGCCAGTGGATGTAGTGTACCTGGACTTTCAGAAAGCCTTTCATAAAGTCCCACATAGCAGATTAGTGAGCAAAATTAGGGCACATGGTATTGAGGGCAAAATACTGACTTGGATTGAAAATTGTCTGGCTGACAGGAAGCAAAGAGTAGTGATAAATGGGTCCCTTTCGGAATGGCAGGCAGTGACCAGTGGAGTACTGTAAGGTTCGGTGTTGGGAACACAGCTGTTTACAATATACATTAATGATATAGATGAAGGCATTAAAAGTAATATTAGCAAATTTGCTGATGACACAAAGCTGGGTGGCAGTGTGAAATGTGAGGAGGATGTTATTAGAATACAGGGTTACTCGGACAGGCTAGGTGAGCGGACGGATGCATGGCAGATGCAGTTTAATGTGGATAAATGTGAGGTTATCCACTTTGGTGGCAAGAACAGGAAGGCAGATTACTATCTAAATGGAGTCAAGTTAGGTAAAGGGGAAGTACAATGAGATCTAGGCGTTCTTGTACATCAGTCAATGAAAACAAGCATGCAGGTGTCAGGTTCGTTTTCAGAGACCCTCACGGACATGCTGCAATAACAAGACACTGACCTGTTTAGAAAAACACAAATCCTTTTATTACCAAGCAAGTACAAGCTGTGGAGAATCACTGTACTCAACCCGGCACAGAGTCTCGCAAGTAATTCTCCCCGAGTAGCGTGGACAGACCCTGCTTTTTATACTTTACAGAAGACATGATACAGAAAACAATTTCACAATTTACAAAAGACATGATTCATGAAACAACTACTACAGCAGACAAAGACAGGATACCAAACAAGTACTGCATCGAGAACATAAAAGACCAGGATATAGTATCAATTGCTAGTGAAGTAGCTGCTAATGGCAGGAGGCAATTTCGAATTGTTGTCCAGGACAGATTCTGATTTCAAGTTGCCAGTGTGTCTGGCTAGGACAAAGTCAGTGCCCTGGCCCCTTTGTCAGCGACAGAAGTTGCATGCTTTAGAGGTTTCACACCTTTACAAATTTTCCCCACCTAACCCTATTTGAAACAGTTTGATTCTAATTTTAATTCAGTCAGGATGCTTAAGACAGTGTCTGCATACCGATGTGTGAGAAGATAAGGAGTTACAAAAGCTTTACACTGAATTCCTAGCTGGGCAGGAAGCTTCAGGGCAGTGCCTGTGTACCTATGTGTAGGTAGATAAGAGTTTACTTCTATAAATTAAAGTCTCTGCTTAGGAATCAAATGCAGATAAAAGACTTTAATTTATAGAAGCATAGAAATCAATGGGATGTTATCACATTAACATCTCACAGGTACAGCAGGCGGTGAAGAAAGCTAATAGCATGCTAGCCTTCATAACAAGAAGAATTGAGTATAGGAGCAAAGAGGTCCTTCTGCAGCTGCACAGGGCCCTGGTGAGACTGCACCTGGAGTAATGTGTGCAGTTTTGGTCTCCAAATTTGAGGAAGGACATTTTTGCTATTGAGGGAGCGCAGCATAGGTTCACAAGGTTAATTCCCAGAATGGCGAGACTATCATGTGTTGAAAGATTGGAGCGACTGGGCTTGTATACAGTTGAATTTAGAACATAGAACATAGAACAGTACAGCACAGAACAGGCCCTTCAGCCCACAATGTTGTGCCGACCATTGATCCTCATGGATGCACCCTCAAATTTCTGTGACCATATGCATGTCCAGCAGTCTCTTAAATGACCCCAATGACCTTGCTTCCACAACTGCTGCTGGCAACGCATTCCATGCTCTCACAACTCTCTGCGTAAAGAACCTGCCTCTGACATCCCCTCTATACTTTCCACCAACCAGCTTAAAACTATGACCCCTCGTGCTAGCCATTTCTGCCCTGGGAAATAGTCTCTGGCTATCGACTCTATCTATGCCTCTCATTATCTTGTATACCTCAATTAGGTCCCCTCTCCTCCTCCTTTTCTCCAATGAAAAGAGACCGAGCTCAGTCAACCTCTCTTCATAAGATAAGCCCTCCAGTCCAGGCAGCATCCTGGTAAACCTCCTCTGAACCCTCTCCAAAGCATCCACATCTTTCCGAAAATAGGGCGCCCAGAACTGGACGCAGTATTCCAAGTGCGGTCTAACCAAAGTTTTATAGAGCTGCAACAAGATCTCACGACTCTTAAACTCAATCCCCCTGTTAATGAAAGCCAAAACACCATATGCTTTCTTAACAACCCTGTCCACTTGGGTGGCCATTTTAAGGGATCTATGTATCTGCACACCAAGATCCCTCTGTTCCTCCACGCTGCCAAGAATCCTATCCTTAATCCTGTACTCAGCTTTCAAATTCGACCTTCCAAAATGCATCACCTCGCATTTATCCAGGTTGAACTCCATCTGCCACCTCTCAGCCCATCTCTGCATCCTGTCAATGTCCCGCTGCAGCCTACAACAGCCCTCTACACTGTCAACGACACCTCCGACCTTTGTGTCGTCTGCAAACTTGCTGACCCATCCTTCAATTCCCTCGTCCAAGTCATTAATAAAAATTACAAACAGTAGAGGCCCAAGGACAGAGCCCTGTGGAACCCCACTCACCACTGACTTCCAGGCAGAATATTTTCCTTCTACTACCACTCGCTGTCTTCTGTTGGCCAGCCAATTCTGTATCCAAGCAGCTAAGTTCCCCTGTATCCCATTCCTCCTGACCTTCTGAATGAGCCTTCCATGGGGAATCTTATCAAATGCCTTACTGAAGTCCATATACACCACATCCACAGCTTGACCCTCATCAACCTTACTAGTCACATCCTCAAAAAACTCGATAAGGTTTGTAAGGCATGACCTACCCCTCACAAAAAAAATGTCCTTCCTCAAATTTGGAGACCAAAACTGCATTTAGAAGGATGAAAGGGGATCTGATTGAGACGTAAAGGATTATTGAGGGATTGGACACTCTGGAGGCAGGAAGCATGTTTCAGCGGGACATTGACAGGATGCAGAGATGGGCTGAGAGGTGGCAGATGGAGTTCAACCTGGATAAATGCGAGGTGATGCATTTTGGAAGGTCGAATTTGAAAGCTGAGTACAGGATTAAGGATAGGATTCTTGGCAGCGTGGAGGAACAGAGGGATCTTGGTGTGCAGATACATAGATCCCTTAAAATGGCCACCCAAGTGGACAGGGTTGTTAAGAAAGCATATGGTGTTTTGGCTTTCATTAACAGGGGGATTGAGTTTAAGAGTCGTGAGATCTTGTTGCAGCTCTATAAAACTTTGGTTAGACCGCACTTGGAATACTGCGTCCAGTTCTGGGCGCCCTATTATAGGAAAGATGTGGATGCTTTGGAGAGGGTTCAGAGGAGGTTTACCAGGATGCTGCCTGGACTGGAGGGCTTATCTTATGAAGAGAGGTTGACTGAACTCGGTCTCTTTTCATTGGAGAAAAGGAGGAGGAGAGGGGACCTAATTGAGGTATACAAGATAATGAGAGGCATAGATAGAGTTGATAGCCAGAGACTATTTCCCAGGGCAGAAATGGCTAGCACGAGGGGTCATAGTTTTAAGCTGGTTGGTGGAAAGTATAGAGGGGATGTCAGAGGCAGGTTCTTTACGCAGAGAGTTGTGAGAGCATGGAATGCGTTGCCAGCAGCAGTTGTGGAAGCAAGGTCATTGGGGTCATTTAAGAGACTGCTGAACATGCATATGGTCACAGAAATTTGAGGGTGCATACATGAGGATCAATGGTCGGCACAACATTGTGGGCTGAAGGGCCTGTTCTGTGCTGTACTGTTCTATGTTCTATGTTCTATGTTCTGCTGATGGGTGAGTCCAGAACCAGAGGACACAGCTTAAAAATAAAGGGTAGGCCATTTAGAACAGAGTTGAGGAAAAACTTCTTCACCCAGAGAATGGTGGATATATGGAATGCTCTGCCTCAGAAGACAGAGGAGGCCAACTCTCTGGATACTTTCAAGAAAGAGGTGGATGGAGCTCTTAAAGATAGTGGAATCAAGGGCTATGGGGATAAGGCAGAAACAGGATACTGATTGTGGATGATCAGCCATGATCATAATGAATGGTGGTGCTGGTTCGAAGGGCCGAATGGCCTACTCCTGCACGTATTGTCTATTGATATTCATTTAAGAGGGGCCTTTCAAGAATTGGACGCCACCTGGGACGGAGCAAAATGGTCTCCGTTGCTGAAAGTATTTGACACTTACGTTTTCAAAATGGCATTCAAGGGGCACATGCATTCATATATAGTTGTGACACCAATCATGCCACATGACAACTTGCTGCAGCTGTATGTGTGCCCACAAAGTCTGCTGGCAGTACAAAGAACATACATTGCAAACACAAATCAACCTGCAATTCTGATTTTATCAGTGTGTTATCTAGAAGCTCATTAATCTAGCTGTCTCTTAACCTCACACAGCCGAACTCAGAATAAGCAGGTGGAATACAAATCATCAGTGCCCCTTGTGTAGTTTTTACTTCCTTCAAAACTACTGTCAAAACCAGTAGCTTCCAGACAAACGTGGACTATGTTGCTTGCTTCTTGGACTTGATCCTGACTGACAGAATGAACAGAAGCCAAACCAAACAGGATAAACTACTAGAAAAGGCAGGGTCGAGGGGGTCGGGAGCAGGGTGGGGGTGAGAGGTAGTGCAGGGAAGGTTGGGGAGAGCTTCCACCAGAAATATTGATTCACCAAGGGCTTTTTGGGGTAAAATTTAATAATTGAAACCTCAGTGAAAAGTATCAGTGAGAAAAAGAAATTCCTTGCTGGTGGCTCCTTGGAGGCAATAATGGGATTTAATTAGGAAGGATGGTAGGGGACCAGAATCCCACCAGAACGAGACTCTGGGTTGGAAAGTCCATGCAAGCCGGCCTACCACCATGCTGCATGTATGACAGTTTGAACTGCATGGGTCACTAGTCACCTTAGGTCCAGGGAGAAGATTTTCTTAATTAAAGGCAAGCATTGTTTGATTAAGGGACTGAACAGTGGGAAATGGGAATGTGAGGGCATTGAGAGCCATCCCCTGCTCCTGAGCTAAACCTTGCCTCATTGATCGCACTGTCTTTATTTAAGGAATAGGAAAAAAGCTATTAATTGTCTGAGCACATCTATATAACAGGTGTAACATAGCCTCGTGGCTTGAAGTCCTGAAGGGAGACTCACTGATCAAACTGATAAAATGGGTTCATCTACTGCAGGATAGAGTAATTTTGAAGTTTCTAAAAAACCCTTTTAGCAGCATATTCTTGGAAAGATAGGTCAAACAATGTAAATACTGCATTTGTGCGGAGAGAAATATTTGAAAGGGAATTATGTAAACCAACTAAAGAAGCAGATATATAGAAGGCAAGCTATGGAAAGTCAACAGATATGTTCATGAGTTGCATAATGCGGCAAGGGTAAGGTTCAGTTAGGTGCATCTTGATGTTGCCATGGTATGATATTTCAATTAGGTGCAAATTGCTAAAAATCGGTTCCATTCAGTTTAAAATAGAACCAGGAATCTTCTACTGATAATACAAAGAAAAACTGGCAGGTATCTTTGAGATGCACGTTAATGATTTTCTGTGTGGAGATTTTGTAGAACTCAAACAATATGTGTTAAAATTGATAAACATTAATAGTCAACCTGCAGGAGTCTTTAAATATAATGGTTGAATATCAAGCAGAAGTCAGGACTGGCATTGCATCAACAGCCCTACATAGAACATAGCAATTGCATCCCAGAAGGCCAGGTCCTCACAGAAAGATAACCCTGAGTGAACTATTGAGGCAGAACAGTTAGGTTTGAATCACCAGTTGAAATGGTTTTACACTCAGACTAGCCTTGATGTCAATTACACTATTGGTACTGAATACCATGTTAAACATACTACAGTTGACATTCTCACAGCAAATAAAACATTAAAGTAAATTCAAAGAAATATGCACCCCTGTTTCCAGTCTTGGGTGATGAAAAAGTATGAAATAAATATTTTTAGTAATGCTTTACATGTCAATCTTCCAAATAGAAATCATAAAACAGTGAGGTCTATCATATTCTTTATGTGAAAGAATAATAAATCTCACCTTTGCCTGAAAAGCTAAGAAAGTTTGAAAAGTATTGTTAAAAGCACTTTAATTCCTGAAACACTGGCACTATATAGGAAGCAATAAATATGGGAACGTATTTGCCTGAAATTCTAAGGGAAATCTTAAC
Source organism: Stegostoma tigrinum (assembly GCF_030684315.1). Classification (NCBI taxonomy): domain Eukaryota; kingdom Metazoa; phylum Chordata; class Chondrichthyes; order Orectolobiformes; family Stegostomatidae; genus Stegostoma; species Stegostoma tigrinum. The sequence goes on along the minus strand of NC_081357.1, from coordinate 81,629,754 downwards.
CAAAATATCTTAACCAAAAGAAAATGTAGATAACCAGTCTCTTTAGGATAATGTTCATTGAACAAAAGGATCACAGGGGAAACAATGTAAATTGACCTTGCAGGTGTGCGGAAACATTTGAAATAGAATACATTTTGAAAACAATGTGGGTAGATGCAAGTCATCAATTGCTAGGCCATTTTATAAAGGGAACCAAAAGAAAACATTTGCCCTAAGAAACTATTAGATACCCTAAAAGTGGAATGTCTTGAGTTAGAAAGAGAACTTGGTGTTAGATAATATGGAGGACAATGTTGGAGATGGCATTAGAGTAGGATGCACCATCCAGAGCTCATCTGCTCCACCCATTCCGTTCTTCTTTACTTCTTTTTCTCCTTTTTCTCTATTTTTCCTGTCAGTGCTTTTTTATACATCTTCTTCCCTCTTTAATTCTCGGCCTCTGCCATTGACTCCCGACTTCCAGTGCAGTGTGGAGCCAAAGTTGGTGGGGACTAGAAGCTCGGGGCCAACATGGTCTGCTGTACTGAACTTTTATTTCTGTAGTGCTGGGCATCTTATCTCTGTATTGACCAAATCTTGTAACTAAAGAAACAGTGCCCAGGTACTTGTGTATCTAAGTCGGCATTCTAAATAGTAATGTATAAACTTTTCACAATACTCATTGTGCGTACGTGACAAGATCAATTCTATTCTATTCTTTTCAAAGATTTTTTCCATGAATTGTCTTGAAGTTGTTTCCTGCTTATAGAAACTTCTTTTTAAAAAATGAACAGAGAAAAAGGGGTCTGTTAATGGTTGTAATACAGCCAATATGGGACACAGAAGAAAAACATTTTTCTTTGATTTGGAAAATTTATCAAAAATTGAAATTCAAAGGAAAAATCGGAATCAATTAACATCTGGCTACTCACATTGTTAAGTTTGATAGTTTTCTCTAAGGTTAAAAAGAAGTAGGTAGTGGCTATTAGATTATCTGACCACGGATAGAACAAAGAACAAAGAACAAAGAAAATTACAGCAGAGGAACAGGCCCTTCGGCCCTCCAAGCCTGCGTCAATCAAGAACCTCTGTCAAAGCTGTCAACTATTTTCTAACAGTCTGTGTCCATTTGCCCCCACCCATCCGTGTACCTGTCCAGATATATCTTAAAAGATGCCAACGTGTCTGCGTCTACCACCTCCGCTGGCAACGCATTCCAGGCACCCACCACTCTCTGCGGACAGACCTTTCCACACATATCTCCCTTAAACTTTCCTCCTCTCACTTTGAACTCATGGCCCCTAGTAATTGAGTCCCCCACTCTGGGAAAAAAGCTTCTTGCTATTCACCCTGTGTATACCCCTCATGATTTTGTAGACCTCAATCAGGTCCCCCATCAATCTCTGTCTTTCTAATGAAAATAATCCTAAGCTACTCAGCCTCTCTTCATAGCTAGCACCCTCCATACCAGGCAACATCCTGGTGAACCTTCTCTGTACCGTCTCCAAAGCATCCACATCCTTTTGGTAATGTGGCGACCAGAACCGTATGTAGTATTCCAAATGTGGTCGAACTAAAGTCCTATACAACTGCAGCATGACCGCCAACTCTTGTACTCAATAGCCCGTCTGATGAATGAAAGCATGCCTTTATCGGCCAGAGCATTGAGTTCAGGAGTTGATATATCATGTTACAGCAGTACAAGACAGTGGGAAAGCCACGTTTGGACTACTGTGTACAATTCTGCTATGGAAAGGATATTATTAAACTGGAAAGGGCACATAAAATGTTTACAAGATTATTACCAAGACTGGAAGGTTTAGGTTATAAGGAGAGGCTGCATAGGCTGGGACTCTTTTTTTACCCTGGAGTGCGGGAGGCTGAGCAGTGACCGTATAGAGGTTTATAAAATGACGTGCATAGAAAAGGTGAATAGTCAAGGTCTTTTTCCCGGGGAAGAGGGCCCAAAACTAGAGGGATTAGGTGTGAAGGGGAAGATTTAAAAGGTGCCTGAGGGGTAACTTTTTCACACAGAGTGTGGTGCATATGTGGAACGAATTAAGGTAAAGGGGTTGATTGATTTATTTAATGTCAGATGTACCAGAGTACAGTGAAAAGCTTTGTTTACAAATAGCACCAGCAGATCATAGTAAGCAAGGATTTACAGATCAAAGCTTGCAAAAAACTTAGATTGATGCATACAGGTTACATTGCACGGGGCGTGCGTTAGGCAAGGTCAATGTTAGCAAGATCAGTATTATTTGAGGCTAGAGATCTCAAGTGTTAGACTAATAATGGCTGGGAAAAAGCTGTTCCTGAACCTGCTGTTGCATGTGTTTAAGTTTCTGTACCTTCTGTCTGATAGCAGAGATTGTAGGAGATTGTTACTGAGGTTCAATGGGTTTTTGATGATGTTGGCTGCCTTTTTGTGGCAACAAACTGTGTAACTGGAGTCCATGGATGGAAGGTTGGCTTCTGTGTTTGTCTGGACTGTTCACACAAACTTCTGTAGTTTCTTACAGTTTCCTGGGCAGGGTAGTTGCCAGTTATGCACCTGGATAGTATGCTTTCAATGGTGCATCTGTCCCTGCAGACATGCCAAATTTCCTGGGCTGACTGAGAAGGAGCATTATTTTGCCTTCTTGACCATTGCATCTATGTGGAAAGTTCACGACAGGTTGTTGGTTATTGTCACTCCAAGGAACTTGATGCTGTCCACCCTCTCAACCTCAGTTCCGTTGAAGTAAATGGGGACATGTTCTCCTCTTTTCTTTCTGAAGTTTATGATCAGTTCTTTAGTTATGCCAACATTGAGAGAGAGGTTGTTCTCATTGCACCATGTCACCAAGTCTTCTGTATTTTGACTTGTTATTAGATATCCGTCCTACTATGGTGGTATCGTCAGTGAACGTGTAGATAGCATTCATTTGGAATTTGGCAACACAGTCGTGCAGTTACCTATTTTCACAGATCGCAGTCTGTGTGTCAGAAAGCTAAGGATCCAGCTGCAGAGGGAGCCAAAATCAAGGTTTCAGCATTTTGAGATGAGTCTGGAAGGGATAATGGTGTTGAATGTGGAGCTGTAGTCAATGATCAAGAGTCTGACATACATGTCCTTGTTGTCCGGATGTTCCAGGAATGAGTGCAGGGCTAAGGATAAGGTAGTCACTGTGGACCTATTACATTGGTGTGCAAATTGTAGGGAATCAAGGCAGGCTGGAAGACTGAAGTTGATATGAGCCATAACCAGCCTCTTGATGCACTTCATGATTTATGGGGGTCAGAGCCATGGAATAGTATTCATTAAGACACGTTGCATGTTCTTTCTTAAGTACCAAGATATTGGTGGCCTTCTTGAAGCAAGTGAGGACTTCAGCTTGTAATAAGGCAAGTTTGAAGATGTTGGCAAATACTTCCACCAGTTGGCCTGTACAGGAACTGAGTGCTCAAACGGGGACACTATCTGGGTTCGACGCTTTACTTGAGTTGACTCCCAGGAAGACCGATCTGACATCTGCTATGGTGATAGTGAGTATAGGTGTATCTGGGGCTGTTGGGCATGTGTCACCGTGCCACTGGAATTCAGTTCAAACAATGTCTAGAAAACATTGAGTCCATCAAGGCGGGATGTGTATGTCCGCTATCTTGTTCTATTTTATTTTGTATCCATAATTTTGTTTAGGCCTTCCCATCAGCACCAGGAGACCTGCGGCAACATGAATGCTAGATGTCTGGTCTTCAGTAGGGACTGGATTTCCTAGCTACTGGAAGAATTTGTAGAGGCGGGTACAATTACAACACTTACAAGAGATTTGTACTCGAATTTAGAAAAGAAAGGTTTAGAGGGATATGGGCCAAACGCAAGCAAATGGGACTATTTCAATTTAGGAAACCCAAAGGGTCTGTTTCCATGCTACATACCTCATAGACTCGATGTTATTTACATGTGGCAAAGTGGTCAAAGAACAGCCGATTAACAATCTTCCAGCAGAGACTGAAAGACTGCTTAATTTGCCATTGATATTGTGGAAATAGGGAGGAAAATAGAAGGAAAGGCAAATGAGAAAACTGCTCATCGATTAAACTTTGAGCGAGGCTATTTGGCAAACTGGATGCAAGATTTGGCACAAATAAGAGGCAAAGTACAAAAGCAACATGTAAATGTGTTCATTTGTGTATGTTCTTGAGAAGCTTACTGATATATTTCTTAACTCACTGTCGCTCAAGTGCTGAAGTTGCTCTCACAGTATCAGCAATTTTTTGACATTCTTGACTGGACTCTACTTTATTTCAGAGGGCACTTAGGACTTTTCTGGGCCTGGAGTCAAATAGGCCAGTCCAGGTAAGATTGGTAGATTTTCTTCCAAAAAGCAGTCTTGTGGGTTAGGTGTGCAAGGAACCTGTAACATATAAGAGTCATGGAAGATTTGAAATGTGAGCATCATTACATAATTGTGTCTGTAACAGAGATATTTAGCTAAATTTTTCATTCAGTCACTGACAAGTCTGAAGATGTGCGGAGATTTTTAAGATCCAGCAGGCAGCCTGATAGTTGTTGAGCTGCCTTTGTTCTCATTGGAATTTACCAACTGCAGGGATGCCCATGTAAGAGCTACATTCCACTGCCATGGGCATTGAGTGAGACCCATGCTCAGTAACCAGTCCAGCATGTTTCATTGTGCTAGTTGGTTGTGGGCAAGATTCCTTTCTTACATTTTTTGGAAACTGCTGATTTGGAATAGGGAGGGCAAGCAAAATAGATTTTGTGATGCAGCTGTGAGAGGCACATCTAAATTACAATAGCTACTATGTTAATTTAAATTTTTTTGATCGAGTTACCTAATTCTTAAATGTTTTCTGGTTTATACATTTATATACTCAGCCATTGTAATCATATCTGTGGTGGCACGGTGGGTCAGTGGCTAGCACTACTGCCTCACAGCCCTGGGGACCCAGGTTGGATTCCACAGGTGACTGTCTGTGTGGAGTTTACATGTTCTCCCCATGTCTGTGTGGGTTTCCTCCCACAGTCCAAAGATGTGTAGGCCAGGTGGATTGGCTATGCTAAATTGCTCATAATGTTCAGGGATGCATAGATTAGGTGGGTTATAAGGGAACAGGTCTGGGTGGGATGCTGTGACTGTCAGTGTGAGCTTGTTGGGTCAAAGGGCCTGTTTCCACACTGTAGGGATTCTATGATAGTATGGAGTTTGTTTTTACCAGTTTTGCAAGGAAAGAACAATAGTTCAAAGTTAACTCCCATTTCACATAAATGCAAATATCTAATGTGAATTGTTAAGAGGGATCAGGAATTTAGTTTCTGGAAAATTTGTTTGGATATATTGGCATGGCCTGTAATGTAGGTGTTCAAAACATTTTATACTTCTGTATTATGCCCTTTTTACTTTTGGATAACCAGCATTGGGATAACCATTAATTCCTAACATTAGGAGTCCCCAGGTATCACCCACTACCTGTGCTCTGAATACACCTGGGTAATTTTGTTTATTACTTATTTAATTTTGAAATTACACATCACCAGAAATATTACTTTGGCTGCTAAGTGACAGATCTTAAATATCTAAGATGTTCTTTCACTCCAGTCACTGTGGAAGATATCCTTCTTTCACCAAAAAGACAACTGATAGACATTCATTTCAACACAGTGCTGATATTTTTTTCTTTCATATCTGAACTATTTAGTAGATCTGAAGCATTTTAAATATACTTTAAAGAACTTTTGAGATGTTAATTTTCAACAATTAAACTTCACAAAAATAGTTAACAAATAATAGATGATGGAAGAAACTGGTAAAATAAAATATCCCTACTATGTAATGAAAAAGCTCTTGGATGAATTAGTGGAAATGATTTCTACTCTTATATTATGTTATATTACTCTGTTGTTTTATTCTAATACTCTATACAATGATGTGAAGCAGAATTCTATTAGTTATGCCAAGTTATTTGTTTATCCCATCTGTGAATAAACATAAATTTATTGTGAAATTCATTTTTGTAGTAATGATGCTTTGTCCTAATAATAGCCATTGATAAATTAAAAACTTACAAAACAAAAATTATTGGCTATTGAGCTGTTGTTAAAAGACTTTTTAAGATTTCTGTTATCATTAGGATTGAAGTTTTATTTTCTTTGCTCTGTTCCAAAACAGTGATGGTACATACATATATGGTCCTGCCATGTTTATACTGGTACTTTGCAGTGTTTCTTAATGTAGTGACAATGGATGTCTTAACACAGCACATAGGAATTTTCCCAGTGTTTTATATGATTATATCTTATACATCACTGTGACATCAAAGCACAAAGGCCATATCTTGATATCATTCAGGTGTGCGAGCACAAAAAAGTTGGGATACGTGTTGAACATAGTTGTGTCAATGTTTGAGGACGAAAATGGTTAAAATGGACCAATTTCATGAGGTTAAGTCTCTTTCCATGATGTTGCCTGGGCCAGCTGTTACAGCTTCTTGTATATAATAGTAAGGACCTCAAAACCATTTTTTTTAGGACTTCTAACAATTGAAATTCCTAGGGTAAAGGGGTCATTAGTCCTGCATTGCTCAACTTGTTTTGCCATGGATGCATCTTCTTAAGTCACCACCTAACCAACATTAGATTTTTTTTTCCAAAAGGGAAAGTCTACCTACACCCCAAAATCATTGTTGGTATGTATATGCAAACATTTATGTGCAGTATTCCTGCCAGTGCTGCCAATGATGTCATTCCATTCAGTTCACTCATCTTTTGCACTCATTTGGGCATCACAAAGTGTTTCACAAAATGCGTGTAGAATGTTCCACATGGACAACGTTAACCTTTCAGCAGTGTCAGGATACACAGCATTTACAAAAATAAAATCCTCTTCTCAACTCAACAACATTTCTAAGTGCCACTCTGAGATGAAATGGCAACTCCTATTTCCCCCTTTTTTCCAACTTGAGCAGATAGAGGCCAGTGTTTTTCCACCTTAATTATCTTTAAGAAATAATTATTTTTACAGAATTAGTTCTACACTTTCAGTGTAGCTGGTACTACACTGAAAGTTCTATGGGCAATGTAATCACCAGCAGCAGGTGGAGATGATCAGGAAGGATTTCAAACAGAGGAAACTCGAGCAGTTGTGCCTTAATCTCCACCAGCAGGTAGCAATGGGGGGGAAGGAAGGATAATGGGAAGAAGACGTAAACAGACAAAGGATTCCACAACCCAACGTCTTCATTCCATGGAAATTCTGTAAATACTCCTTTTTTTAACTTTAACTTACCTGGTGCCAGAGCCTGTTTCATCGCGTTTGGGCTCCCCATGGTTTCAACTTTCATGTTACATCAGATTAAGAGTTCTGACATAGCTACAGTACTAAGGAAGTAGTACCTCAGTCAATGATAGAATCATATTTTAACAATAGAAATGTAATCTATGACTTCTGCTTGTTCAAATTAAGTAAAGATTTGGCCTCTGTTGGCATTAGGTTATTTCAGTCTAATAGCTAAGTGAAAACCATCTGACTGACTTGTTTCAATATTGTACATATTAATAGAAGATAATTATGATATTCTACAATGAAAGTTTTTTCTTTTCAAATCATTATCAAGTTGTCATAGGAACCTCATTTTTATCTGTAACTGTACAATCCCTGTAAGGTTCTATATAGAAATCTGTAGTACAGATAAAAATTAATAGAAAATATTGATGCAAAGATTCTACAAAAAGGAGACTATAATTAACCTTCAAGAATTAGCTATGATATAATAGACAGCTGCCTAACAGCATAAATGCCTGTGCGTCCTCATCTCCAAAAGCTTTTAGTCTTGCTTTGAATGGAAAGACCTTTTATAGGTGGGCTATTGGTTGGCTATTGCCAGCTAATAAAAAATTAAACCTCTTAAAAGTACTTCAACCTTAAAAAATTGTTGTTATGAAAATAGTTTTGAACATGTATGAACCACTGTCTCCTTGTTTTGCTAAAGCAATTCCTGTTTCAACAATTTTCAGACAACAGTCCAATTTCATTTCCATTTCCTACTAATGACTTCAGGCTATTAGATATGCCTATTTAATGGAATGCTGTGTTTTAGATGTAACATAATTTTATGGGAGTGTCATGGGATGTTTTTCTTTCTTTTCTACTGTCTCTTGAAGCAGATAGGCTGGGGAGTGGGGGGTGATGGCCTAGTAGTATTGTCACTGGACTGTTCTGGGGACGCAGGTTTGAATCCCACCATGTCAGATGATGGAATTTGAATTCAATAATAACCTGGAAATAAGAATCATGATCGTGAATATGGCTGATTGTCAGGAAAATCCCATTTAGGTCACTACTGTCCTTTAGGGAACGAAATCTGCCACCGTTACCTGGTCTGGCCTTCATGTGACTCCAGACCCACAGTAAAGTGACTTTTGACTGGGTTTGGGAATGGGCAATACATGCTAGTCTAGCCAATGATGCTCACACCCCATGAATGAATAAAAAAATGACTCATTAATGAGTTGAGTGTTCTGGTGAAAGAACTGGAATTGACATCAAGATGTGAATTCAAATTAGACGATGGCAAGTTATAAAATTGAATTCAATTGATTTGTTGATTTGGAACCAGAATGTGACTGCTGCTGGATAGTGTCATTGGTTTTGATTGATTGCTCTAGCATCGTCCTTATGGCTACTTTTCATTTATGAACTTAAACCAACTAAGTGTTCACTGACTGTTGTTACAGCTGAATAATTCCTGACAGGGTGCAACATCTATTCATGAACATCAATGGGTAGCAGTCAATGCTAATTGTGAAACCACCAGATTATCATGAAAACCATTATCCTTTAAGGAGAAAAATCTGTTACGCTGACCTGGTCTAGGCTATGCACATCTCCAAGCTCATTATATTGTTAACTCTTAACTGCCCTCTGAATTGATTTATTAAGCTGTTCAGCAAAGAGCAATTAGGGATGGACATGTTGACCTTAACTGCAACACACTTGTTCTGTAAACAAATAAATAAAAGATATTGCTGCATTTGCACATTATTAGAAATCTAAACTCATTGCAGAAATTTGGGGGTATGATTTAACTTCATGAAGCAGCTTTTTAGTGAAAAAGTTGATGTTCCAAGAAAAGCCAATGAACTTCACCAAGCCAAAAGGGAACAATGCAAACTATGGGCTCTCATACCCTAATAGGTTTGTTATAAAATATTTTCTGTAATATTTTTTCTCCTTTTTCTTAGCATAGGAGGTTTAGACATAACCATATAAAAGTTTATAAAATCATGAGGGGTATAGGTAAGTGTTGGGGTGGAATGACCAAATGATTTATTTGACACCCAGGAGTTCACTTTCAGCATCAAAGAGTTTATTGAAATTATATACTGGTGAGAAGAAACCGTCTGAAAATCCAGTCAGGTCTTCACTGGACAAAGGAAAACAGTTCTATTGACAAAACGTTTTGATCCACAGCTGATCTTTATCTTCACTTTTGGGCTCCTGCTGTTTTTCTATTCTGAGACCTTAAGCAGGTAAGATGGAGGGGAGTAAAATAATTTTGCACAACAAAATAAACGTAAGAGACACAGCAAGTACGCTAGCTATGGTGATGATAAGATGATCAGAGGGTTAGATAGGGTGGACAGTGACAGTCTTTTTCCTGAGGACGATGATGTCAGCTTGTACAAGGGGGCATAGCTACAAATTGAGGGGTGATAGATTTAAGACAGATGTCAGAGGCAGGCTCTTTACTCAGAGTGGTAAGGGCGTGGAACACCCTGCCTGCCAATGTAGTTAACTCAGCCACATTAGGAGCATTTAAACAGTCCTTGGATAAGCATATGGATGCTAATGGGATAGTGTAGGGGAATGGGCTTAGACTAGTTCACAGGTCAGCGCAACATCGAGGGCCAAAGGGCCTGTTCTGCGCTGTATTGTCCTATGTTCTATAATTTTTTTATAGATAGCAAGAATTGCCAATGCTGGAAAATCTGAGATAACAAGGTTTGGAGCTGGATGAACACAGCAGGCCAAGCAGAACCAGAGGAGCAGGAAAGCTGACATTTCAAGTCTGGACCCTTCTTCAGAAATGGGGGAGGGGAAGGGGTTTCTGAAATATATAGAGAGGGCGTTGAAGCGGATGGAAGATGGATAAAGGCGCAGATAGGCAGAGAGGTGCAGTGGGAGAGAGATCTACTGAGGTTTGTCTTGAGGGAGGCAGGTAATTTCTTCAAGGTAGGCATCCTTAGCAGGCTTGGCCTGCTGTGTTAGAACATAGAACATAGAACATTACAGCATAGTACAGGCCCTTCGGCCCTCAATGTTGTGCCGACCTGTCATACCAATCTCAAGCCCATCTAACCTATACTATTCCATGTACGTCCATACGCTTGTCCAATGACTTAAATGTACCTAAATTTGGCAAATCTACTACTGTTGCAGGCAAAGCATTCCATTCCCTTACTACTCTGAGTAAAGAAACTACCTCTGACATCTGTCCTATATCTTTCACCCCTCAATTTAAAGCTATGCCCCCTCGTGCTCGCTGTCACCATCCTAGGAAAAAGGCTCTCCCTATCCAACACTCTGATTATTTTATATGTTTCAATTAAGTCACCGCTCAACCTTCTTCTCTCTAATGAAAACAGCCTCAAGTCCCTCAGCCTTTCCTCGTAAGACCTTCCCTCCATACCAGGCAACATCCTAGTCAATCTCCTCTGCACCCTTTCCAAAGCTTCCATGTCCTTCTTATAATGCGGTGACAAGAACTGTACGCAATACTCCAAGTGCGGCCGCACCAGAGTTTTGTATAGCTTCACCATAACCTCTTGGTTCCGGAACTTGATCCCTCTATTAATAAAAGCTAAAACACTGTATGCCTTCTTAACAGCCCTGTCAACCTGGGTGGCAACTTTCAAGGATCTGTGTACATGTTCATCTAGCTGTACACCTTTTTATCTAAGATTCTCCAGCATCAGCAGTTCCTACTATCTCTGAATCGATTTTAACTCCACTGCGAAATCTCTTCTCAGGATCCCTACCTTGAAGAAGTTACCCTCCTCCCTCTGGAAGACCTCAGTGGATCTCTCTCCCACTGCACCTGTCCACCTACCAGCTCCTTTATCTATTTTCCATCCTCCTTCCCCCTCTCTCTATTTATTTCCAAACCCCCTTCCCCACCCCCATTTCTGATGGAGGGTCCAGACCCGAAACATCAGCTTTCCTGCTTCTCTGATGCTGCTTGACCTGCTATGTTCATCCAGCTCTACACTTTGTTATAGCATAAATTTTTATACATCTGTTTCATCCCACCTTTAATACTTACAAACCAATCATATTACTTGTTAATTACATACATTTCCAATTAAGCTAATCATATCACTGAACAGTAGAGAAAGAACATAGAACAATACAGCACAGAACAGACCCTTCGGCCCTCAATGTTGCGCCGACCTGTGAACTAATCTAAGCCCGTCCCCCTACACTATCCCAACATCATCCATGGACAGGCTTTTGGTCAAACTCCTCAGCCCTCCATGGTCTCATGTTGTTTCCTCGACTCTTTTATCTCCCTTCTTGGGGCTTTTCACAATGGACATTGAGTTCAAGTACCATCCTTCCCAGACATTTGCCAGCTGCACCATGTTAACTGCCAATTAATTGGATATTTGCCTATCACTTAAGGACCTTTTAAATTCTTTATTAACTTCATTACAGGAAATACAAAAGAATATTTATTTTTACTAATTGACATAATATCAGTTCCAAGAAGTTATGTGGGCACACCTAATTAAACTAACTAAATTATTTAGCTAACGAGTTGTGAGGTGTTTATTTCCCACTGTGTTTACTAGATATCTCTATCATTATCCTTGGCCGTCCTAGTATGTTTTCATTCACCCCACATTCATGCATCTGCTTGTTTCTGTGCCTGTGATTCATTTTCTCTGAGCTCAATTCTCTGACATTGAGGCTGCTTTTACTGTTTAAGACTAGTTTGTTCTCATTATTTAATATAAATATTTACCTCTAATTTTTTTAGTGTTTTTTTTGTATATAGGTGAATCTATAACTACTTCAGAATCAATATGTATAATTATTTGAAGGATATTAACTAAAACCTAGTATTAATATTGTAGCAGATTGATTAAATAATTCAATAATGAAATGTATTGTGAAATGTTCTTATCAATGTCTTATGCATAAACAACTGCAGCAGCATATCCTGTCTCAGTTATGTTACCTTGAGTCTACAGAGCTACGATTATTCTTCTTGTGAAGACTACATTAATCAAATATTTTCCCAAGCTCCGTAACTACTGTCAGCAATGTTCCACTCCATTAGCCATGTGCAGCCATCAGTCACTTTGTGCCACTCAGTCATGGGCAGACCTAACAATTCCCCCTTGCAACAGAAGGACCACCAACCAAATCCTCTTATTAAATGGGTATACATGTCTGATACCATTTTATCAGTGCATTTTTAAATCATGCATCCTCTTATGTTTGTTGCCTCCAAGGCAACAATCACTTTTGCACATTTACATCAATATCCCAAGACCATGTCATGCATTCTTGACTTACGTATGATCTTATCAAAAGACTTTTGAGATTTTACTTAGCATATGGGTTATCTTGAGTGGGCGGGTAAGTGGAGCTGAGTCTCAAAAAGATCAGCCATGATCTTATTAAATGGTGGGGCAGGCTAGAGGGGCTAGATGGCCTACTTCTGCTTCCAGTTCTTATATGTTCTAATATGGTCCTGATGCCTCAGGTGGTGGCTTGATAATCAAATTCATTTCTCTTAAAAGGAAAGACAAGGACACAACATCACCAAAAGATAGCTATCAGTTCAGTACTGTCATCTAAACTTCCTTTTCACTAAAAGGCATATTAACCTCAATTTCTGTTTCAATTTATTATTCTATTTTTTTGTATTGTGCAACCAGTACCCACCCTTGATTACTTCAACTCATCCAATTTTTCAATTTTCCTATTACCATCATACCTAATTCCAGAGGTCAAGAGGGATTTGTAGTCCATAGAATATGTTCTTAGAATTTCTTTAAACAGGAGTGAAACATTTCTGGCAAAAACATACTTTGTTCATTCTTTCTCTAAGATGACCCCCTATTTTTAAAAGTTACTTTATAACTCATTTTTGGTATTTGATATAGCTCAATGTAAATTTGTCCGAATTCAATACTCTGTTTACTCCCTCAAAGTCACTAACTTTTTTATGAATTGAAACCACTGAGCTTATGTGCATGTACTTTATCAGAATCATTTTAAAATTTCAGGTAACTATTCTCTTTAAATTTTTAGAATGTCAGGCCATATGTGTCTTAATATAACTTTTTTATTACGATATGCTTAAGTGTAGCCAGGCTTACTGGCTTTGAAATTTCTGATACTCGACATATTTAATGCTTTCACAGTAGTTCTCCAAGGCTAAGGTGTGTTGCTAATGAATGGCTTGATGTGTTGAGGATGCCTCATCCATCACTGTGTTGTAATGTTGAAAGTCTGCAGGCAGAAATTTGAAGCTGTTGGCAGAAGCCGTTGGTATTTTCAATTCTCTAGAAAACAAAGCAGCATCCATCCATCCATTTCCACTTCAAGGAAGTGTGTTAATTAGTAGTGATTTACTGCTGATTTAAAGCGGTGAGGTGAAAACTCCCGGACATAATTACATCAACAGCCTCTCTTCCTCCTACAGAAATAAATGTGTTACATTAACAAAAGAAAAGCTTACCTCCTTTTTCTTTAGATTCTCCTATTATAAAAGCCTTCTATCAGTTTTCTCAGCTTTCGGAACATATCATCAGATAATTTCGTACAAACAGCATTGCATTTTCAAAAATCTTTTTCTGTCATTTGGATACTGTCATACCAAAGCACATTTACAATGAACAAATCTTTTCATCCAGAATTAAACATTCGCTCATGTGTTAAAATAATATTTGGAAGTTTACTCTGGCCAAAAAATGAAATTCCAAGCATGATAATTTAAAGTTTCTGAAATTAGTATTTGCCCAGGCCTCTTCCCTCAATCCAAACACGACACAGATAGTATGTTAATTTGACGAAATAGCAAACAAAGTATATCTTTTAACTTAATTTTTACTTCTTCAATTCACTTTAATTAATTGTAGCCAATTGCAAACTTTAATGATCAAATTTTAAAACAACATTTACTCGCAATTTTCCTTTACACAATCACTGATAGTTCCTTAAAAAGACACTACATTTACTATATGTGCTCCACATTGATACAAACACATACCACACTTTCAAATCACCGTACATTCCCAAAATACAAGCTGAACTCAAAGTACTCTTCGATCTCGAGCTCCAGGAAACAAAACATACAAATTACACAAGATAACATGTAACAACCAACGTACAAAAATGCATCCAAAATGGACTACAAACAGTTAGCACTTAGAAGCGCTATGGGCATTCACATTCACATCCGACCAGGAAAGAGTTATTACCTTGGAAGCACAAAAGCTGGTCTCTCTTTCCCTCTCCAAAGCATGTAAATAGAACAAGAACAGCTTCACATTCCAAAATGAACAGCAACATCTCCATAAATCCCAGCTGTGGCAAGTATCTGCTGATCGAAGAATTTCTCTTCTCAAAGTAATTTTAAAATGGCCATTATTTGTAGGTATAGTGGGATAATGAGTGGGCAAGTCACCAGGTCCATAATTCAATAAAAAGCAACATTGAACTGGACACCCCATGGTCCAATTCTTGCCTCATGCTAAACTAAACCATGCCCATACACATTACACAGTGGAATCACCACACCTACACATACACATCAGATTACCTTCTCGTCTGAGTCCTACCCTATGAGTAGCCAAACCAGAGATCCTCCCAGCCCCCACTGGAGGACGTGGTGCTCCTCAGTTATTCAGCCTGTTCCAGATGCTGCTCACCAGTCTCAGCTCCAAATAGTAACTACGTGCCAACACCAAATACATCAACATCAGGTTAATCACCCATTGATTAACCTTGGTATGGTCCGACTGTCTTGCCCAGGTCCTATTGCGACGACCAATCTGGAGGTTGCGACCTACAAACTGTCATCTGAATGACTTGACCCGTCCTGGAGGACTTATGCTGCTGCTACTTCAGGTTATTTGTGACTGACCACAAGCTACACGATTTGTTATCCTGGTATCCCCACTCTTTGAGACTGAGTGAACCCAATTTAGGTTCGGGCCCGGGGGTCATCAAGAGCTCTGAGCAAGCCAGGACGACAGATTACAATGTATACAGTGTACACACATAACCTGATACCTCACTTGTCTGTAGTCCTGCTTTCTGTACTCTGCTCACAGCAACAATTGTTGAAATGGAATGACCAAATGATTCATTTGACACCCAGGAGTTCATTTTTTGTACCTGATTTGACTCTAATTTGCTTTGTTTCCATCTCTACTGTTTACTTATTAATCCTTAAAACTCATTCCTCACTGTTGGTATTGACATTCACTAACATTCCAGATTACCCTCCCTATCAGCTCAGGTTTCCACAAAATTCTAGGAATAAAATACTTTGTGCTAAACGTTGACAGATGAAGTCCATTTAGTGCCACCCATCATTATATATGCACTCAATCAAAATCTGAGCCATTATATTATGTCTTTTTCTAGACGTGCTTAAATAATTGCGGCATGTGTAATTGATAGCTGCATAAAATTATTAATGAGCATTTTATTCCACCCATTAAAAACATGGACAAGTAATAAAACAAATTGATGTTTATGTATGCTGGCTTATCAGTTAGTAAACATGATGTATCCTGACGAATAAAGTGACACTATCCCAATATGAGTTATGGTAATTTACGATTGTTTGAAACTTGAAATCAAGTAACGCTACAATGACTATCTTTTTTATTTTCACCACAAAGGTAGTAAACAAAATTGAAAAAAAAATTTTATTAAACCATACAATTGAATCTGCTAAATTATATGATTACTTTACACATTGTACAATTTCTGTCAACGATTTAAGTTAACTAACTTAATAATTCTAAAAAAGGCATATAAAGTCTATGGTTTTCATTTTGTACTGGTCAGGACTGAAGTGTCACCCTAGCAAATGTTTACCCTCATCAAAATATTGCTCACTGTAAAAATCATGCAAACTCACAGAGAGGCTTAAGGATGACTCTTTGACGCTGACTAGTGTCCAGTTTCTCTCAGATCACCCAAGAGGGAGAAAGTATCTGAAGAGTTTGAGAAAAAGATGAAGCTAGTTGTTAAGTGTTGCTACTCACTGGTGTAGTGGTAGTGCCCCCGCCTCTGAGCCAAGTGACCTTAGTTAGAGTTCCACCTGCTTCAGATCTATGTTTTAAGACTCTGAACAAATTTAATAGAAAATATCTAAAGAGAAGATTTCATCCCAAATGGGCCCTGTTTGCTTGCCTGCTATCAGTTAGGGGCTCTCATGGCACAGCAGTAAGTGTCCCTGCCTCATAAGGACATAAGAAGTAGGAGCAGGAGTAGGCCATTTGGCCCTTTGAGCCTGCCCCGCCATTTAGTAAGATCATGGCCGATCTTTTTGAGACTCAGCTCCACTTACCCACCCACTCATCATAACCTTTAATTCCTTTACTGTTCAAAAATTTATCTAGCCTTGCCTTAAAAACTTTCAGCGAGGTAGCTTTAACTGCTTCACTGGGCAGGGAATTCCACAGATTCACAGCCCTTTGGGTGAAGAAGTTCTTCCTGACCTCAATTCTACATCTGCTTCCCTTTATTTTGAGGTGATGCCTCTAGTCCTAGTTTCACCTGCTACCGGAAACAGCCTCCCTTCCTCCACCTTATCTATTCCCTTCATAATCTTATATGTTTCTATAAGATCTCCCCTCATTCTTCTGAATTCCAATGAGTATAATCCCAGTCTACTCAGTCTCTCCTTATATTCCAATCCACTCAACTCTGGAATTGACTCTGCACCCCTTCCAGTGCTATTCTCAAGTAAGGAGACCAAACCTGCACACAGTACTCCAGGTGTGACCTCAGCAGGACCCCATACAGCTGCAACATAGCCTCTCACCCACAGCTTTCAACCTGATCATTCCCCAACCCTACGCCATCCATTTCTATTTCCTCCCGAAAATCCACAAACCTGATTGCCCCGGTCGACCCATTGTCTCCATCTGCTCCGGACCCACTAAATGCATCTCCACCTACCTCAAATCTGTTTTTATCCCCTCCCCTGTTCAGGAACTCCCCATCTACAGTCAGGACAATACCCACCATCCCCAACACTTTACATTTTCTGGCCCACAACCTTTGCCATGGGCATTCAGTCTCTCTACACCTGTATTCCCCACGAAGAGTGTCTAAAGGCCCTCCATTTCTTCAACTCTTGCAGGTCCAACCAGTTCCCCTCCTTGACGGAACTTGTCTTCACCTCAACAACTTTTCCTTTAACTCCTCCCACTTCTTATAATCCATGGATCCAAGCTATGCCTGCCTTTTCGTAGGATACATGGAGCAGCCCTTCTTCCACAGTTACACTGTTACCATCCCTCAACTCTTCCTACACTACCGGTAACTATATCGGTGCTGCCTCGTGCTCCCATGAGAAGCTTGAACAGCTCATCCACTTCACCAACACCTTTCACCCCAACCTCAAATTTACCTGGACCATCTCCAACATGTCCCTCCCCTTGACAAAGATAATTGATGAGAGAAGAGCTGTGGATGTAATCTATATAGATTTTAGTAAGGCATTAGATAAAATTCCACATGGCAGACTGGTACAAAAACTAAAATCACATGGGATTCAGGATGGGCTGGCTAGATGGATACAAAACTGGCTTGGTCATAGAAGACTGAGGATAGTGATGGAAGAGTGTTTTCAGAATGGAGACCAGTAACTGATAGTATTCCACAGAGATCAGCCTTAGGCCCGCTGTTGTTTGTAGTATATATATAAATGATCTGGAGGTAGGTATGGGTGGTCTGATGAGTACGTTTGCAGATGACACAAAGTTTGGTGGAGTTGCTGATAGTGCCGACGATTGTGAAAAGATATAGATAGATTGGCATCTTTGGCACAGAAATGGTAAATGGAGTTTAACCCAGACAAATGTGATGCATTTTAGAGGATTAAATTTAGATGTGAATTATACTGTAAATGGCAGAACGCGTAAGAACAT